>NW_028092750.1:6552076-6614459 GCF_014824575.4 Sturnira hondurensis
AAAAATATGAACAATGAAAGGAGAGCAAACTCACAGTTATTAACCACCACACCTAAAACAAAAGCAAACTAAGAGGACAGCTAGATCAGGAGCCAAGCCACAGAAATGGAGATCACGTGGAGGGTTAGCAACAGGGGAGTGGGAGGAGGAGAAGTGGGGAGAAGATACAGAGAATAAGTAGCATAGACGGTAGGTAGAAAATAGTTGGGGGGGGGGGGGAGGTAGGAATACTATGGGAAATACAGAATCTAAAGAACTTGTGACACATGGACATAAACTAAAGGGGGGAAATGGTGGGGGAGGGGGTGTGCAGGGTGGAGGGGAATGAAGGGGGGGGGAATGGGACAACTGTAATGGCACAATCAATAAAACACATTTTTAAAAATGCTCCTTCAGCCCTAGCTGGTGTGGCTCAGTGGATTGAGTGCTGGCCTCAGAACCAAAGGGTGACCGGTTCGATCCCCAGTCAGGGCACTTCTCTGAGTTACAGGCCAGGTCCCCAGTAGGGGATATGTGAGAGGCAACCACACATCGATATTTATCTCCCCCTCTTTCTCCCTCCCTTTCTCTAAAAGTAAGTAAGTAAAATCTTAGAAAAAAATTTCTCTTCGGAGCAGCCATTTCTGCTCTGTCCTTCTACTCCTCTTCCCAGAGCTTCAGATGCCAAGAGATGTCTCTACCCCATGTCTACAACTCCTTGGGCCGGTGTGCATCTAACTTGATGTGAGTCAATCATATTCTTCCTCTGGAATTATCCATGCCAATAATCAGAGGCAGGAGACTGTATGGAATTAATGTTCTGGATTTCTCCAGCTCCCAGGAAGCAGGTAAGTGTGTTCCAAGGCAATGCAACGTAGCCATGAGGCAAAAGAATGGGGGAGTCAGCCAACCTGAGTTAGAATCCCAGCTCTGCCTATTGGATAAACTTGAGAGCGTTCCTCCACCTCTCTGTAGCCCTTACCTACCTCAGATGCATAGAAATAAGTGAGCTATTTTGGAATGTGACCTGGCACAGAGTAGGCACTAACTATGATAACCAAATCGGTACACTAAGTGAGCAAAAGTACACAGTCCATGCTCACTAAATAACATCGATTAAATGAGATCAATATTTCTTTATGAATAACTTAACTGTTTTTAAATTATATCACTTTATTAGGCAATATAAAATTTAAAAGCAGCAAACCACTAATCTCCCTTCTGTCTCTATGCATTTGCTTGTTCTAGACATTTCACACAAATGAGATATTACACTCCATGCCTTTTTGTGTCAGGCTCCTTTCACTCAGCGTGTTTTTAAGTTTCATCCGTGAGGTGGCATGTGTCGGTGCTTCATTCCTGCTCACGGTCAGACAGCATTCCACTGCGTGGATGGACTGGATTCTGCTGATCTCTTCATCAGCTGATGGAATTTGGGTTGTTTCCACTTTTTCCTTATTGTGAATAGCGTTTCCATGAATATCCATGTGGCAGTTTAAAGTACATCAGTGGTTGCCAAGGGCGGGGGGAGTGGGAGAGTGGGGAGTGACTACTGATGGGTGTGGGGCTTCCTTTTGGATGGATAAGAAAGTTCTGGAACTAGACATAGGTGGTGGTTGCACAATGTCATGAATATTTATGTCACTGAATTATGCTATAAAATGGCTGAAATGGTCAATTTTATGTTACATGTATTTCACAATTTTAAAATCAGGACAAAACTAGTAAATACCCTGGTAAGTAGGCTGAGGCCCTTGATCAAGCCCTGACAGGGTGATAACGAGTCAGGAAGGAGGGACCAGACACTCTGGTGACTGCAGCCTGTGTCCCCCAAACATCGCTGGTTTCCAGAATCTCTTGGCTTCCTTCTCCTGGAATTACTTGCATCTTTTCTTTACTTCTGGGCAAGTACCTGCCCATACATCTCCAGGACGGTGGCCCCAACAGCCCCACTCAGTCCTGTGACTCTGAGATCTTACAGGGCTAAGTCAAAGTCAATGACTTGGAAACAAGAGCTTCTAAGAAGAGGCTGAATGGGCCCAGGATGGTGTAGCTCTATGGATTGAGCACCGGCCTGTGAACCGAAGAGAAAGCTGAATAGGCGGGACCAGGGCCATTGGGTTGTACACACAATTCTCCACGCCTTCCAATGTCTAGTGCAAGGTTTCAGGGCTGTGGAACTTTTGATACTTGGGGCCAGCTCATTCTTTGTTATGGGGAGCCATCCTGTGTGCTATAAGCTGTTTAGCAGCATCCCTGACTTCTACCAGCTAGATGCCAGTAGCCCTTGCTCAGTGTGACAACAAAATATGTCTCCAGATACTGCCAGTGTCCCCATGGGGCCAAAGTCTCCCACGCTGACTGGAGACCTAACAATGCAGTTGCAATTCCTTGGCGTTCTCCCTCTGCCCAGATCCCGGTTTCTTCCCTTCTCCCCCTGCAAGTTCCTGTTCATTTTGAATATTCAGCTTGTCACCTCCTCTGTGCATCCCTCATGGACATTCTCTTCACAAAGCAGATTTAGCCCCTCACTCCTGGGTGCTTCCAAAAAACAACCCCTGTGTGAGTTTAGTAATCCTTGCTTCATAAACAATAAAAATGAAAAGAGACTGGCAAAAATCTATACAACAGATATAATAACAGTTTAATTATGTTAAATATAAATGGTTCCCCCAAATCCTTGCTCCCCTCCCCCACCATTCCCCCCCTTTAGTTTATGTCCATGTGTCACAAGTTCTTTAGATTCTATATTTATCATAGTATTCCTGCCTTCCCCCCCCAACTATTTTCTACCTACCGTCTATGCTACTTATTCTCTGTATCTTCTCCCCACTTCTCCTCCTCCCACTCCCCTGTTGCTAACCCTCCACGTGATCTCCATTTCTGTGGCTTGGCTCCTGATCTAGCTGTCCTCTTAGTTTGCTTTTGTTTTAGGTGTGGTGGTTAATAACTGTGAGTTTGCTCTCCTTTCACTGTTCATATTTTTAATCTTCTTTTTCTTAGATAAATCACTTTGACATTTCATATAATAAGGGCTTGGTGATGATGGACTCCTTTAACTTGATCTTATCTGAGAAGCACTTTATCTGTCCTTCCATTCTAAATAAAAGCTTTGCTGGATAGAGCAGTCCTGGATGTAGGTCCTTGCCTTTCATGACTTGGAATAACCTCATAATGAATCCGGTTTGAGATGCAACTGTCTCTGGCACTGGATTTTGGGTTCTTGATGAGAGCAGTTACCTGTTATCGGATGTGCTTTGTTGTAACCGCAGAACCAGCTCAGACTGGTCTTGTCCTGTTTCTCACAAAACCCAGACCCAAAATTTATGAGCGACACTTGTGAACTCTTTCCTAATTTCCCCACAGAAACAAAGGACCAGAACACAACCTGACCACCCTCTCAGAATTGAGGGACCTGAAGATCCTGCTGTCCAGGCAGATCTGGGGCTGAAATTCCACAAGCCTTGCCCCAAACCAGGTCAGGGAGACAGATTTGAGCATTGCCTCTTGTCTCCTTGCCACCCAAACTCACAAATAAAAGCTCTTTCAAAGGCCAGTGCTGTGGTATTGGCTTCTATGTGCATCAGGCTGCGAGCCCTTGCTTGGTAACACTGTGGTCCAAGCACTGTGCTCATGCATTTCTTAATTGCTTATTGTTTATTGAATGTCTGTTGAAACATTGTGAAGCACGTGCTAGTCTCCCAGCTTCACAGGTGGGGCAGCTGAAGCCCACAGAAGATGCATCACTTGTGCAAGGACCGTGGCTCCAGATGGGAACCTGCGTGTTATGGACCCAAAGCCTGTCCTTTCCTGACCTCTGTCGCACTCACCACTTACTGGTGGCTGTTAATGTCAGAGGCCACTTCCAGGACTGGAGAGATGTTGGCTTCACCATGCCGTTCCACTCACTCCCTCCTCATCAACTAAGATCACAGAAACCCACAGCCATGAAGGAAGAAAGGGCAGGGGTCGGGGGAACAGAACCAAGAAGACAAGAGCTCGCCATGGCCTGGGGAGGTGGCCCAGGGTTGCATGTGCCACCCTATGAAATGATGGGGTGCTGGGTGCAGCTAAGAGAGCTGCTCACTCATTCTGGAAAAGGCAAAACTGTGCAGACAGTGAAAAACATCAGTGGTTACCGGGACTCAGGGGGAGAGAGGAAGGGATGACTAGGTGGGACTTGGGATTTTTTAAGGAGATGAAAGTACTCTGTATGATACTACAGTGGTGGGTATATGACATCGTTCATTTGTCAAAACTCATAGCAGGTACAGCACCGAGAGTGAACCCAAATGCGAACTGTGAGCTCTGGTTAATAATAATGTGCCTATGCGGGCTCAGCCGTGGTGGCACAGCACCTCAGGGATGCAGGATGTTCCTAACGGGGGACTGCGCAGGGAGAGGGATGGTGTCCAGGAGCACTCTGCTGCCGGCTCACCTTTCTGTAAAGCTAAAGCTGCTCCAGAATGTAAAGTCTATTCACTTTTAAGTAAAATAAAAAGCCATAGAACCATGATGGGTGTGACCAGGACATCTGAGAGGACCACTGAAACCTCCTGCCAACGATCCACCAGAGCACTGAGTGGGTTCCTCTATCAGTAAACAGAGCGGAGTGAGAGTGCGCACATTATTGGGCCAGTCCTGCCCACGTTTGCCCCCTAGGCCAGTGTGTCCCAACTTCAGCACTAGGGACACTTGGGGGCTGGATCATCCTTTATGGCGGGGGGCTGTCCCGTGCATTGTGGGGCGTTGAACAGCATCCTGGCACCCATGGATGCCAGTAGCATCTCTCAGTTGTGGTCCTCAAAAGGACCCTCACACGTTGCCAAATGACAAACGGGCTGACTAGGTTTGTCTTGTCTCTCAGATCCCATCTTGCCTTTCCTGTCTGCCCCATCCTGGCTGTCTCTTCTTAATGTGCTGTTTAGTTTCTCTCTGCGTTCTCCTTCGCGTATCAGCCACCTCCTCCCTCCATTTTCTCTCCCTCTTTTCACCCTCAAATCCTTACCATTAACCCACCTACCCCCCCCACCCCCATGCTGCACACCCCTGGGAGGTGGCTGAAGCCTTCAGTCCTGAACCCTCTTGTCTCTCTCTTTGCGCTGCCTGTGCCCAGTTCTTTTGCTACTGGTTTCTGGTTTCTGGCTTCCTTTGTTTCAGGACAAAGAGGGGAGAGGTGAAAAGTCAGACAGGTGTGCTGGTTAACTTTGAGCGGCAGCAATTCTCTACACACCTGACCTTTCTCACCCGCCCACTGAACCTTCCATGTATGCTAATAATCATCACATGGCCTTGAACCTAGGAAATGGGGCCCTGCCTGCTGCCCTCACCCCAGAGACTCAAATTGCACCAGGAGTTGAATAAATAGGGGGCTTCTCTGAGTCCAGGGTAGATACTGGTTTTCCAGGTGTTTCGTGGCCAGGTGAAAGGTGGGGAAGGTGACTTACCTGGGGCCCTGCACCTGCTTCTGCCTCACCACAGTGGAAGGCCTAGCTTGCCATTTCCCTGTGGGGGTTTGGCTGCAAGGTGAAGAGCCTGCTGCCTTGAGCATGCCAGCTGGGCAGGGGGTTTGTTTGAGACTCAGCTTCATTATTTATATCACCTCTGCTCCCTGCCCTCTGCCTCCTGTCACTGTGGTCCTACTGCCTCTGCCTCTGTTACTGGGGTGCTGGGACTCCTGGGGATCCCGCAAGGGAGAGGACAACCTTGGGGACACTGTGTCCTCCCCTCCCTGCCCTCTCTGCCTGCCAGGGGTGAGTCAATTAACTGAGCTTCTCAGGAGCTGGAGCAGAGCCTAATGCTGTGCAAATCTGAGGTCTGAGGCCCTGGCTGCTGACTTTGGCAGGAGAGCAGCCCTGCCATTGTCCACCGGGGAGGGGAGGCTGCCTGACACGGCCCTCTACCTTCATCCTTCCTGATCCATGTCTTCTTAAAGCTTTAAAAAAAATCAAAGGACACACAAATATTTGTTTCTTCTTAAATAATTGAAATGTCACAAATAGGCTGAAAGTTATGTAATGGTCCGCCATGCGATCATGATAATAAATTTGATGGGCATCCTTGTAGACTTGTCTGCATGTGGAGTGTGAACAAGCACAAACCATGAAAAACAAGAGTACAATGGTGGGATTTTACTGTACTTTTTTTTGGTTTTATTTTTGAGGTAAATTTCACATAATGTAAAATTACCCACTAAAGTGAACGACTCAGTGGCATTTAGCACACCCATGGCGCTGTGCAACATCACCTCTGTCTAGTCCAGGACATTCTCATCCCCAAGGGGGGACCCTGCCCCCATTGGCAGTCACTTCCCATTCTCACCCCCAGCCCCTGGCAACCACTGATCTGCTTGTTATCCCTACCTTTCTGGGGATTCCTTATGAACAGAGTCGTGCCTGTGGCCGATGGGGTCAGGCTTCTCCCACTCCACACCACGATCCTGAGGTTCATCCCGCCGTAGCCTCTGCCGGTGCTTCCCTCCTCTCTATGGCGAGCGAGAGTCGCCGGTGCGGAGGGACCGCACTGTGTGCCTCCGCTCACTGCGGGCTGCTCCCGCCTTTTGGTTATTGTAAATCACACTGCTGTGAATATTCGTGTGCAATGATTTGTTTGAATTCTTTTCAGTTCTTGGGGTACATACCTGGGAGTGAAATTGCTAGGTCATATGGTAATGCTATGTTTAATTTTTTTGTTTATCAGAGCTTTTAAAAATTATTTTATTTGTATTTCTTATTGTTTATTCTATTACAATTATCCCAATTTTCCCCTTTTCCCCCCTCCACCCAGCGCACCCCTGTAGCTCACGGTTCATCCCCTCTCCGACGCCCATGTCCACAGGTCACCCTCCACTATAACTTAGACCCGTCTCGGCCCCCCTTCCACGCCCCCATCTCCTTCCCTCCCTCAGCTGTCAGTCCTTCTGTGTCTCCACGTCTCCGGTTCTATTCTTCTCATTAGTTTATTTTGCTCTTTAGATTCCAGCAATAAGTGAGGCCCTATAGTATTTGTTTTTCACCAACTGGCCTATTTCACTGAGCATAATAACGTCTGGCTCCATCCACACTGTTGCAAAAAGTAGAACTTCTTTCCTTCTGCTGCGTAGTATCCACTGTGTAAATGTACCACAGTGTTTAATTCACTGACCTACTGGTGGGCACTTGGGCTGTTTCCAACACTTAGCTATTGTAATCTCGCCTTAATTTTTTGATGAACTTACCTAACTGTCTCCCATACTGTGTACTTTAACACAAATATGATTGTCTCTGTAACTTGGCTTTTTCACTCAACATCTTGGAATGATATCCATGTTGGTTTATGTAGACCACACTTTCTCAGCCTGGGCACTCTTGACCTTTGGGACTGGATCATCCTTGTGGTGGGTGTCATTCTGTGTACTGCAGGACATTTAACAGCATCCTTGGTCTCCGCCCACTAGATGACAGTAGCCTCCCTACCCCAGCCCTGACAAAAATGTCTCCATGTCACCATAGACAGTCAGTCAAAGTACGGTGTGGGGCGGTTCTTACACTGAGTGGCACCAAAAGCTAGAAAGATGAATGGCTAGGGACCCGAATGCACCAAAAGCTGGCAAGACAATCAGATAGAAAACACCCTCCCCTCCCTAGCCCCATAAGAACTGCAGGCTTGAGCAGGAAGGTGAGATGGTCTTTGAGATGGAAGTCTGCCTCTCTCCCAGGCTGTGTGGCTCTTGAGCAAAAACCTCTTTCCTTCTGCACCAGCCTCATGAGTTTGGCTTTTGTTGTGGCAGCTGGACGTCTGTTTTGTTAGGTTTCATCTGGACATGGCCAAATGTCCGCTCAGGGGGCAAAATCACCCCTAAAGAAGAACCACTGGTTCTGCTACAGAACCATCTCACTTTTATTTTTTATTATTTTTTTAATATTTTATTTATTCATCTTTAGAGGGGAAGGGAAAGAGAGAGGAAGAGAAACATCAATGTATGGTTGCTTCTTGTGCATCCCTGCTGGGAACTGGCCCCTGTCGGGAACTGGCCTACAACCTAGGAATGTGCCCTGACTGGGAATCGAACCGCGATCGTCTGGTTCGCAGGCCCGTGCTCAATCCACTGAGCTACACCAGCCAGGGCTTCCATCTCACTTTTATAGAATTGGTTTAATATTCAATTTTATGGATATATGCAGTGTGTATTTAACTGATAGACACCTTGGTTGCTTCCAATTTTTCCACCATTATTAGGTATAATGCAATAACTATCCTTGTATGTATTCTATTATATCAGACACTGTCAGATTCAAATAAATATTGAGTAATGAGATGATCAGGTCACAGAAAATGTGATTCTTAAATTTAAGAATCATTGCCAAACCAAGCTCCTAAGTGGCTGTGCTGATTTGCACCCCAGTGCCTGTTGTCAGAGGATATATTTCCTGCACCCTCACTAATGCTTAATAGTGCAAAACTTATTTATTCTTCTATTTTGGCAGAGCCAGCTGAGACTTTATTTTTGGAAAAAACATTTGGGACTTCCACCAAGATGGAGGCGTATGTGGAAACACTGTGCCTCCTTGCACAACGAAGTTTAAAGTCAACAAAGTTTCAGTAACAAAAGTGCAGCCAAAACACAGAAAATTGAACTATACGGAAGTCTGACAACGATGAATCATTCAGCCAGACTGGTAAGAGGGGCGGAGCCAGCAGCAGAGAGGGGTCGGGCAGGAAATATCTCCCCACCCAGGCACCTGGGCAGCCGTGGGCAGATCCCAGGTGTGGGGTAGGATCCCAGTGAGGGTGTAAGGCAGCAGGCTGATTCTGGTCACACATTTGCACGCAGATAAACCAGCGAAGGAGTGAGCAGTGAGACAGACCACACAGGCCCCAGCAGCGGGAAGCAGCAGAGGGGACTGCCATTGCCCCTCTTGAACCCCGCCCCCACATACAGCGTCACAATTTGCCCCGCCCTGGTGAACACATAGGGATCCACTCCTCATACATAACAGGTGCAAACAGACCAAAACATGGCTTAAGAAGAACTCAAAGCTCCAGAGCCGACAACTCTAATGATCAAGAAATAGCCAACCTATCAGATGCACAGTTCAAAATACTGGTGATCAGGATGCTCACAGAACTGGTCAATTTTAGTCACAAATTAGAGGAACAAATGAAGGCTAAACTAATTGAAATGAAGGGAAATGCACAGGAAACCAATAGTGATGGAAAGGAAACTGGGACTTAAATCTGCTTCCCTGCACATCTTTTTTTCTCACTGGCTCAGAGGACAGGAGGAACTGCAGTGGTCCTTCACTTGGGCAGGACATCAGTGACTCAGACACCAGCTTCCCATCAAGGGTCTCAATCTTCTTAATAACCACTGTCTTGGAGGGGCTGGTGCTGCTCCAGCTGAAGGAGCCGGGGCCCACCCCAGAGCCCAAGCTTGGCTGGAAGCCCAGGCCATCGTTGAGATTCTCGTAAGCCTGGCTTAGCCCACCTGTGTAGCCACTGGTGGTCTCGGTGTGGGTACTCCTGTTTTGTATTCAAGACTCCAGGCGGTTCTCCTTGCCCTCCAGCAGCTTGTGGTAGGTGGCGATCCAGAGCCAGCTTGACGTTCATGAGCTCCTGGTACTCATGCAGCTGCTGAGCCATGTCCTGCTTGGTGGTCCTCAGAGCAGCTTCCAGCTCAGCCACCTCAATCTGAGCATCCTGGACAGCCAGCTCGCCATGCTGCTCAGCATCAGCAATGGCAGCCTACAGGGAAGCCGTCTGGCCTTTGAAGCCCTCAACCTCTGACTGGATTTGGCTGGTGTTCCGGTTCATCCACCTCCATCTTTGTGCAACGCAGGTCATCGCTGTGCTTCCCAGCCAGCATCTGCAGCTCCTCATATTTGATCTGGTGCCTGGTTCCAGCCTCAGCCGGCTGCAGTTGGCAATCTCCTCATACTGGGCCTTGACCTTGGCGATGATGCCATCCAGGCCCAGGGAGCGGCTCTCGTTCATGGACAGCACCACGGACGTGTCAGAGATCGGGCCTGCAGTTCACGAGTCTCCTCGTCACACAGCTGCCTGTAGAAGTTGATCTCATTGGTCAGCCCTCCCAGGAGGGACTCCAGCTCTACCTTGTTCATGTAAGCTTCACCCACATTCTTCTTGATGAAGACAACCTCATTCTCTGTCTCCGTGCACTTGTTGAGCTTGTCCTTGCACTTATTCTTCAAGTCCTCCACCAGCTCCTGCGTGTGGCCAAATGGTCTCCAGTCTCAGTTCCTCCTGGGCCATTGTTTCCAGCTGCCAAGGAAGGTTGTTGATGTAGCTCTCAAACATATTGTCCATGTTACCACGAGTCATCTTCTGCTGCTTCAGGGGAGTTCACTGAGTCTCCAGAATCTTATTCTGCTGCTCCAGGCTCGGCACCTTCCTATCAATGAAGGAAGTAAGCTTGTTGTTGAGGCTCTTGATTGGTTCCTCCTGGTTGTAAATGGCCTGGATGTATCCTGAAGCCTCCAGCTTCAGGAGGCTCAGCAAGCTATGGTTTACTTGGATGGCTTTGAGGGTCCCCATACTGCCAGCTCTGCTGGAACTCCCAGCCAGATTCATGTTGGTGCCCAGGCCAACCCAGTAGCCACTGCTCACCTGGGAGAAGGCTGAGGAGCTGATGCTGTGCCCACTTGAGTACAAGCAGCTACTGAAGACCTGGGGGTCAGAGGTGGACTCTGCAAGTCTTCTGGGCCACCCTTGTGGACACAGTGGAGGCTGGAGAGGAGGTGAGGAGGAAAACCAGACAGAGATTCAAGAGATTCAAGAAGGAGCCAGAAAGCTGCCTCTGAAACATAATTTTGTGAATATGGTTGCCAAGTGGGCACCCGTTGTCACTTTAATTTAATTTCTCTAATTACTAGTGGGATTTTAAATCTCCATTGTTTGTAAGTCACATGCATTTTCTCTATTTGATATGTTTATTCAAAGCCTTTCCTCATTTTTCCATTAGATTGTCTTGGTCTTATTGATTTGCAGGCACTTTAAAAAAATTTAAAAAGAGATTCTAGCCCTGGCCACGTAGCTCAGTTGGGTGGAGCATTGTCCCATGTGCCAAAAGGTTACAAGTTCGATTCCTGGTAGAGGCATATATGGGAGGCAACTGATTCTCTCTCACATAGTGTTTCTCTGTTTCTCAAATCAATACACATATCCTTGGGTGAGGATTGTTTTAAAGGGGGAGAGAATCCCAAACACTAGCATTTTTTAAAAAGATTTTATTTATTTATTTTTAGAGAGGGGAAAGGAAGGAGACAGACAGAGAGAGAGAGAGAGAGAGAGAACTATCAATGTGTGGTTGCCTCTTGCATGCCCCCCACTGGGGACCTTGCCCAAAACCCAGGCATGTAGCCAGACTTGGAATCGAACCAGTGATACTTTGGGTTGCAGACCAGTGTTCAATCCATTGAACCACACCAGCCAGAGCAGGAAACCTCATTTTAAAATGGAGTTGGGGGTCCTTCTGGCTTCCTTGGGTGTGAATTTAAAAAGAGAGATTCTAAATACTAATTTTGTCTATCAGTCTTTTTCCTTTGCCTTCTTTTTCTTGTGCCTTAATACAGTTCCTGTCAGAAACATTCTCCTTCGTTTCTTCTAATGTTTTTTATAGTATAGGTTGAGGGGTGAAAAAGTACAGCATGTGAGTCTGCTGCCTGTTTTTATAAAGTTTTATTGGAACACAGCCATACCCATCCATCCACATCATGGTGGCTTTTGTGCTACGATGGCAAAGTTGAGTAGTTGTGACAGAGACGTGTGGCCTCACAATGTTGAAAGTGTTTACCATCTGGCCATTGACTTTTTTCAAAGTTTACCAAGCTCTTAAACTTTCACCTACCAAAAAATATTGTGCAAACATTTCAGGTTGGGTTTTAACCTTTTTCTTTTTTGGTTTTAATTTTTTAGGACTATCTTTTTAGAGAAGTTTTAGGTTCACAGCAAGATTGAGAGAAAAGCACAGAGAGTTCCTATGTACCCGGCTCCCACCATGGGCACAGCCTCTCCCATCGTCAACATGTCCCCCCAGCCCTGGGTGGTACGTTTGTTACCACTGATGAACCTTTACCGACACATCATCATCACCCAAAGTCCACGGTTCACATTAGGATCTACTTTTGATGTGTATTCTAAGGGTTTTAACAAATATACAATGAAATATATCCATCATTATACTTTCTCTCAGTATTTTCACTGCCCTAAAAACCCCCTGTGCTCCACCTGTTCATCCCTCCCTCTCCTCTAACCCCTGGCAACCACTGACCTTTTCATTGTCTCCGTCTTTGCCTTTTCTAGAATGCCATATGGTTGGAATCATGCAGTGATAGGCTTTTCAGAGGGGCTTCTGTCACTTAGTGATATGCATTTAAATTTCCTCCAGATCTTCTTACGGCTTGACAGCTCATTTATTCTTAGCACTGAATAATATTCCACTGTGTAGATGTACTACACTTTATTTACCCATTCATCTGTTGAAGGACATCCAGCTTACTCTAAGTTTTGGTAATTATGAATAAAGCTGCTACAAACGTCCATATGCAGGCTTTTGTTTGGACTTAGGATTTTAACTACTTTGGGTAAATCCCGAGGAGCATGATTGCTGGATTGTATGGTAACGGTAATGTGTAGTTTTGTATGACATCACCAAACTGCCTTCCAAGGTGGCGCTACCATTTTGCATTCCCACCAGCAACGAATCAAAGTCTCTTTTGCTCCACATCCTCATCAGCATTTGGTGTTGTCAGTGTTCTGGACTGTAGCCATTCTAATAGATGTGTAGTGGTAAAACTTATTTTTCACTGTCTAATTGTTCCGACATGATTTAATAAACAGGCCACTGATTTAAATGTCACCTTTTATATAATTTATTTATTTATACATGGATGGGAGAGAGACTTGGGAATAGAGAGAAGGAAAATGGTTATCCTGGAATGATCTAGAAGATAAGTGGGACAGAATTCCATCACCAGAGTTCACCTTTGGCAAACTGTTTTCCAAAGTCCAGTAAGAACATAAAAACAGAACACCAGTAGATGAAGTTGAACTTGTTGAAAGGACTGCCTCAAAAACAAAAATAGATAGTTTCCTGCAGCAATAATTGCATTCAATGATTTGGGGCTTTATTATTTTTTTCTCTAAGCCTTCTCTTTAAAAATAAACATTATAAGTCAGCTTGGCACAAAGGTGGGCATTCATTATCAGAAGCATCATAAGACTGTTTTTTCAATACTGGTGTTTTCTTCTGCCCCCAAACCTGCTCTTCTCATGAATTAGCAAAACCTCAAATTCTGGGGTTTTCAGTGAATTGTGGCTTAACTTTTTAAAAACAGAGTTTAAAACATTTTTCATTTATTTCTATTGTTGACACTAATACAAATATCCCCATTTTCCTCCTCTTTGCCCACCTCCACTTTCCTCTGGCCATCACCACACTGTTGTCTATGTCTATGAGTTATGCATATATGTGTTCTTTGGCTAACCCTTTCACATTATTTCATTCAATGCCCCTCCCTCTCACCCCTCTGACAGCTGCCAGTCTGTTTCATGTGTCCATGCCTCTCTTTCTACTTAGTTCGTCATTTTATTTTGTTCACTAGATTCCACAGATAAGTGAGCTCATATGGACTTTGTCTTTCTATGACTAGCCTATTTCTCTTAGCATAATATTCTCCAAGTCCACCCATGCTGTTGCAAAAGTTGTTTTCCTTTTTTATGACAGTGTAGTATCCCACGGTGTAAATGTGACATAGCTTTTTTTTTATCCATTTAAAAACATTCAAAAGTTGTTGAAAACATTTAAAAATAAGTCCAACAGCCCTGGCTGGTGTGGTTCAGTGGGATGAGCGCTGGCTTGCAAACAAAAGGGTTGCCGGTTCGGTTCCCAGTTAGGGCACATGCCTGGGTTGTGGCCACATCCCCAGTAGGGGGTGCATGAGAGGCAACCACACATTGCTGTTTCCCTCTCTTTCTCCCTCCCTTCCCCTCTCTAAAAATAAATGAATAAATAAATGTTTTTTTAAATAAAAATAAGTCCAACAAATAACTTCGCAATTCTTGTTTGAAAATAAAACACTGTTAAGGACAATCAAGCATATTTCATTTAAAATAGATTTTTAGTTTCTTGAATTTGTGGTGTCTATCTTTTTTAAAATATATATTTTATTGATTATGCCATTACAGTTGTCCCATTTCCCCCCTTTAATTCCCCTCCACCCTGCACACCCCTCCCCCACCATTTCCCCCCTTTAGTTTATGTCCATGTGTCACAAGTTCTTTAGATTCTATATTTCCCCTACTATTCTTGCCCTCCCCTTGTCTATTTTCTACCTACCATCTATGCTACTTATTCTCTCTACCTTCTCCCCACTTCTCCTCCTCCCACTCCCCTGTTGCTAATCCTCCACGTGATCTCCATTTCTATGGTTCCACTCCTGATCTACCTGTCTTCTTGGTTTGCTTTTGTTTTAGGTGTGATTGTTAATAACTGTGAGTTTGCTGTCCTTTCACTGTTCATATTTTTCATCTTCTTTTCCTTATATAAGTCCCTTTAACATTTCGTATAATAAGGGCTTGGTGATGATGAACTCCTTGAGTTTGACCTTATCTGAGAAGCACTTTATCTGCCCTTCCATTCTGATAAAGTACTTTATCTGCCCTTTCAGCAAATGAAAGCTTTGGATAGAGCAATCTTCGACGCAGGTCTTTGGATTTCATGACTTGGAATACTTCTTTCCAGCCCCTTCTTACCTATAAGGTCTCTTTTGAGAAATCCGCTGACAGTCTGATGGGAACTCCTTTGTAGGTGACTGTCCCCTTATCCCTTGCTGCTTCTAGGATTCTCTCCTTCATTTTAGTCTTGGCTAATGTAATTATGATGTGCCTTGGTGTGTTCCTTCTTGGGTCCAACTTCTTTGGCACTCTCTGAGCTTCCTGGATGTCCTGGAAGTCTATTTCCTTTGCCAGACTGGGGAAGTTCTCCTTTATTATTTGTTCAGATAAGTGTTCCACTCATGGCTGTTCCTCTTCCCCTTCTGGTACCCCTGTAATTCGGATGTTGGAATGTTTAAAGATGTCCTGGAGGTTCCTAAGCTTCTCCTCACTTTTTGAATNCCCCCTCCCCCACCATTTCCCCCCTTTAGTTTATGTCCATGTGTCACAAGTTCTTTAGATTCTATATTTCCCATACTATTCTTGCCCTCCCCTTGTCTATTTTCTACCTACCATCTATGCTACTTATCCTCTCTACCTTCTCCCCACTTCTCCTCCTCCCACTCCCCTGTTGCTAACCCTCCATGTGATCTCCATTTCTGTGGCTTGGCTCCTGATCTAGCTGTCCTCTTAGTTTGCTTTTGTTTTAGGTGTGGTTGTTAATAACTGTGAGTTTGCTCTCCTTTCACTGTTCATATTTTTCATCTTCTTTTCCTTATATAAGTCCCTTTAACATTTCATATAATAAGGGCTTGGTGATGATGAACTCCTTGAACTTGACCTTATCTGAGAAGCTCTTTATCTGCCCTTCCATTGTAAATGAAAGCTCTGCTGGATAGAGCAATCTTGGCTGTAGGTCTTTGGATTTCATGACTTGGAATACTTCTTTCCAGCCCCTTCTTGCCTATAAGGTCTCTTTTGAGAAATCAGCTGACAGTCTGATGGGAACTCCTTTGTAGGTGACTGTCCCCTTATCTCTTGCTGCTTCTAGCATTCTCTCCTTCATTTTAATCTTGGCTAATGTAATTATGATGTGCTTTGGTGTGTTCCTTCTTGGGTCCAACTTCTTTGGGACTCTCTGAGCTTCCTGGATTTCCCGGAAGTCTATTTCCTTTGCCAGTCTGGGGAAGTTCTCCTTTATTATTTGTTCAAATAAGTTTTCCACTCATGGCTGTTCCTCTTCCTCTTCTGGTACCCCTATAATTCAGATGTTGGAGTGTTTAAAGATGTCCTGGAGGTTCCTAAGCCTCCCCTTATTTTTTTGAATTCTAGTTTCTTCATTCTTTTTTGTTTGGTCATTTTTTCCTTCCCTCTGGTCCACTCCCTTGATTTAAGTCCCAGTTTCCTTTCCAGCACTATTGGTTTCCTGTGCATTTCCCTTCATTTCAATTAGTTTAGCCTTCATTTGTTCCTCTAATTTGTGACTAAAATCAACCAGTTCTGTGAGCATCCTGATCACCAGTATTTTGAACTGTGCATCTGATAGGTTGGCTATTTCTTGGTCACTTAGAAGTATTGGCTCTGGGGCTTTGAGCTGTTCTCCTTGAGCCATAATGTTCTGGTCTGTTTGAGCCTGTTAAGTATGAGGGGCAGAGCTTTAGGTGTTCACCAGGGAGGGGCGACCCAGTTGCTGGGTTATGACGTTGTATGTGGGGCGGGGTCAGAGAGGGGCAATGGCATTTGTTCCACTCTCTCTTGGATTTTGGTCCCCTCTGCTGCTTCCTTCAAGCAAACTGGGCCCCCCTGGTGCTGGCTCCCAGGTGTGTGGGCCTATGCACCCTCCAGGATCCTGTGGGTCTCTCCAACAAACTCTCTGTGAGCCTGGGAGCTTCTCCCAGCAACTTGAGCCCAAAAGTTTTTTCAACTGGTGCTTTTAGGCTTTAATTCCCGGTGCTGCAGCCCTGGGTTGTGCGGTCTATCTCACTGCTCACTTCTTTGCCTGGTTTATCTGCGCGTGAATGTGTGACCACGGTCCGTAGCCACCTTGCACCCTCACTGGGTCCTCCCATTGCCACCTCACACCTGGGATCTGCCAACCACCGCCCGTGCCTGGGTCAGTCCAGCCACCTTTTCCTGTGAGACCCTGCTCTGCCAGCTGCTGACTTGCTGACTCTGCCCCTTTTACCTGTCTGGGTGAATGGTTCGTTGTTGTTCGACTTCCATACAGTTCAATTTTCTGTGCTTTGGATGCGTTTTTCTAAAACTTTGTTGTCTTTAAACTTGGTAGTGCAAGGAGGGACAGTGTTTCCACCTACGCCTCCATCTTGGCCAGAAGTTGTGGCGTCTATCTTTTTCAAGCCACAGAAGTCTGATTTATCCCATGCTTCCTGTATACTGAGCTTCCTATGTATGTATAAAATTAATTTACATTGTATTTGATGTAATTCCCACAACCTCCCAGGGAGACCGGTACCATTACTAACTCCATTTAACAATTGAGAAAACAATAACACGTGAGCTTAGCTGATGAAACAACAGGGGAGAAGAACAGGTTAAATAGCCCCACTTTGTGAAGAATTCCCACTCAAAGAGAAAGTGAGAATAGGTAAGAGATAGCCTATTTACAGGCAAAAGGAGAATTTGAACCCAGGTCTGTCAGAATTAAAAGCCAGTGCCCCCAAACCATCCTGAAATTTCAGTCTTTTTGCTCTTGACTCAACATGGACGATCTCTTTAATCCAGCATCCCCATTTCTCAGGCTACGTCTCAGTACCACGATGCCAGCATTTGCTCAGTAACTTTCTTTCAACTGAAGTCTTTAAACCTATAAAGTTCTTCATTATAAATGAGTAGGTCACTGATGTACATAGAAAACCAGCGCTGCTTGGTAGCTGTGCCAGCCAGAGCATATTTTCCATTTTATCACCTGAATCTATACAGTTACAGAAGAGTAAAAAGAGAACAGCAAAAAAATGAGAGAAGGTTGTTTAAATTCTCACCTGCTGAAACCTGTGAGCCCAAGACCCTCCTCATCTCTAAAGGGATGCTATGCAAAAGTGTTGAAGTAGTAGTAGCACTAAACCAAAATGTTCTCAGAGGGTGATCAGAAGGAGAGAAGGAACTAAAAAGGGAATACCTTGCCCTGGCTGGTGTAGCTCAGTGGATTGAGCACAGGCCTGCGAACCAGACAATCGCAGGTTGATTCCCAGTCAGGGCACATGCCTGGGTTGCAGGCCAGTTCCCAGCAGGGGACTCATGAGAGGCAACCATACATTGATATTTCTCTCCTTCTCTCCTTCCCTTCCTCTCTAAAGATAAATAAATAATACCTAAAAAAAGGGGGGATACCTTTTGTGAGCCATTTAATGTGTCTGTGGGCCAGACAAAGCCGCCCTGAAAAGCTTTGCATTTCAACTAATATTCAACAAGGGATCCGAAAACACTGGGTGGGAAAAGGACAGTCTCTTCAACAAATGGTGTTGGAAATACTGGAGAGACACATGCAGAACAATGAAACTGGTCCCCTACCTCATACCACTCACCAAAATTAATTCAAAATGGATCAAAGACTCATAGATATAAAGCCAGCTACCATAAAACCCCTAGAAGAAAAAGAAGGGAAGAGGCTTCTTGATATTGGTCTGGACAATATTATTTTTTGGACATGACACCAAAGCCACAAACAACAAAACCCCAAATCAACAAATGGAACTATATCAAATTCAAAACCTTCTGCACAGCCAAAGAAACAACAAAATGAAAAGACAACCTACAGAGTGGGAGAAATTTTATATCGGAGAAGGGGTTCCTATCCAAAATGTATAAAGAACTTATACAACTTAATAATAAAAAACCTAAAGAATTTGATTGAAAATCAGCAAAGTTAGATAGAAAATTTTCCGGAAAAGACATCAGAATGGCCAATAGGCACATGAAATGATGCTCAACACCCTGATCATCAGGGAAATGCAAATTGAAACCACAGTGAGATATCATCACCTCACGCCTTTAGAATTACCGTCATCAAGAAGATAAAAGAAAACAGGTGTTGCCCAGGATGTGGTAAAGAGAGAATCCTTATGTACTGCTGATGGAAATGGAAATCAGTGTCACTGCTACGGTAACAATACGGAGTTTCCTCACACAACCCAGCAATTTCACTTCAGAGTATATACCCAAGGGAAATGAAAACAGGATTTTGAAGAGATATATACACTCCTATGTTTATTGTAACATTACTCCCAATAGCCAAAATGTGGAAGCAACCTAAACAAACTAGTAGATAAAAAAGGAAGTGGTATATACGTGTATATTTAAATGAAATATTATGTAGTCACCAGAAAGGAGGATATCCTGACATTTGCAATAACATGGAGGGGCCTTGAGCACATTATGCTAAATGAGACAAGTTGGAGAAGGACAAGTAGTGTATATCACTTACATGTGCAATCCAAAAATATCAAGCTTGTGGAAAGACAGAGAGTGGTGGTTACCAGGGGAAGGGGGTTGGGAGGACACGGCTGATGTCGTTTGAGTTTACAGACTTGCAGTGAGTAGTAAATAAGCCATGGAGGTCTAATGCACAGTGAAATGAATACAGACAGTACTGTACTACAACCACCAAACTTAGTAAGAGGACAAAACGTTACTATTTCAACCACTAAAGAAAAAAGAATTATATAAAGTGACAAGTACTAAATCACTACAACAGCAATCATGTTACGGTATATATCAAATTAACACATTGTATACCTTAAATTCACACAATGTTATATGTCAGATGTATTTAAAATATATTAAAAATACTTACATGAATAATAATTTTGTTTCTACCTTTAAAAAAGGTAGAAAAGGTAAAAATATGACAGAAAAGCCACTGTGAGCTCTAACACTGGGAAGCATTAGTTTATTTCAAAAGCAATTGGGTATAAAAAGAGTCTTCAAATAGACTTAACAAAGTGGTTCTTGCTGAGTAGTTTCCTGAGGGCCCTCTTCAGCTCTCGGCTCCGCAGGCTGTAGATGAAGGGGTTCAGCATGGGGGTCACCATGGTGTATATTATGGAGGCCGCCATGTCTGTCTGGGTGGTGTGTGTGGATGTGGGGTTGAAGTAGACCCCAATGAGAGTCCCGTAGAAGAGAAAGACGACACAGAGGTGAGAGCCACAGGTGGAGAACACTTTCCGCTTCCCCCGGGTGGAGGGCACCTTCCAGACAGCCACAGCGATAGGTGTATAAGAGGCCACGATGCACACAAAAGGGACCAGAACCGCCGAGCTCCCGAGCACCAACACCAGCATCTCGTTAACTTGTGTGTCAGAGCAAGAGAGCTTGATTAAGGCGTTGAGGTCGCAGAAGAAGTGCGGGATCCTATTAGTGCAAAAGGACAAGCGGGTCATCAGGATAGTGTGGACCATGGAGATGAGGTTGGCCAAGACCCAGGGTACTGCCACCAGCAAGGCACACCGAAGGGCACTCATGATTGTCATGTAGTGCAGCGGGCAGCAGACGGCCAGGTAGCGGTCATAAGCCATGGCCGAGAGAAGGATGCTGTCTGCGCCCCCAAAGGCGATGAAGAAATACATCTGGGCCAGGCAAGCGGCAGAGGAGATGGAGGTGTTCCCACAGAGGTGGTTCAGCAGCATCTTGGGGATGGTGGTCGAGGTAAAGCAAATGTCAAGAAGAGACAAGTTGCTGAGGAAGAAGTACATGGGGCTGTGGAGGTAAGGGTCGGAGACAATGGCCAAGATGGTGAGCAGGTTCCCCAGGCACCCAATCAGATACAGGCTGCAGGACAGCCCGAAGAGCACCTGCTGCTGCAGGGGCTGCTGGGAAAGGCCGAGGAGGATGAATTCCGAGACTTGGGTCTGATTGTCCATGTCCGGGCGGTTCTAAAACCCAAGGCAAGGGCATCAACGGTGGGCGGCCTCTTGGGGAGGAAACGAGTTACTTCATTGCTGCCCTTTCTGTTCCTCTTTCCAGGTTTATCTCAACTTCTCTGAGTTGCAGTTTCCTCCTTTGTTACACAGGATTAATAATTCTTACCTGTTAGGATTGTTATAAAGATTAAGTGAGAAAAACATGTCTAAAGGGCTTATATTCCTACCTGACATATTACATGGATGTTATTTTTGTTAGTGGAGCTTTCAGTGATGCTATCAAAATAGTGCCATAAATTAGCTTGACTGTGGCAATGATTTTACAGTGTATCAACACATTAAGGTTTGCACCTAGTCGTATATAATTTTTTATTTATTTATTTTTAGAGAGAGGAAAAGAGTAGGAGAAAGAGAGGGAGAGAAACATCGACTGGGTGTCTCTCGTACACTCCCTGACCTGGGACCAAACTCACAACCCAGGCATGTGCCCTGGCCAGGAATCGGACCAGTGACCTTTCAGGATAGCACTCAACCAACTGAGCCACACTGGTCAGGGCTAATCATATCTAACAGTAATCAGTCAGCTGTACCTCAGTGAAGATGGGGAAAGGGAAATAAACATGTAATAAATAACATCAAGATTTCCAGGATTTAAAAAAATAAAAATAAATAATAGTGTTACCAGGGCATCAGCTACAAAGCCAGACAGCCTAGATTTAAATCCCAGCTCTGCAATTTACTAGCTGTGTGGCATTAGGCAAGTTACTCAACCTTTCTGTGCCTTGGTTTTCCCATCTGTAAAATTAGGATAATAATAGTATCTGCCCCATAGAGTTGTTGTGAAGATGTGATGGGCTAATATGTAAAATGTTGAACCTTATGTATTTTTCTGAGAGTTAAGATCTCTTAGACCAGACGAGTGATCGATCACGAGAGGCAGGGTGTTGGCAGGGGGGTCAGAGGCAGTGGGCAAAGTAGATAAAGGGAGTCGAAAAGTACAGATCTCCACTTTAAAGTAAATAAGTCCTGGGGATATACTGTACATCATGGCAACCATAGTTAACAATACTGTATTGTATATTTAAAAGTTGCTAAGAGAGTACATCTTAAAAGTTCTCATCCCAAGAAAAAAAACTGTAACTATGTGTGGTGATGGACATTAACTAGACTTATTGTGGTGATCATTTTCGTAATATATGCAAATATACTAGCTTGTACACCTGAAACTAATACAATGTTGTATGTTGATTATACCTCGATTTAAAAAATTTCTTAGTGTTTGAGAGCAAGAGCCCTGGGGTCCTGATGAACCCTGTTTGAATGCCATTCCTGACACTTAGCCATATAAGCCAGTGACAGACAAGCCCAAAGCCTCAGTTTCCTGAGAGAATTAAGTGAAACAATGAGTGTGGAGTTCTGTAAAGGACGCTTTTTTGAAAAGGCGCCACTCTGGAATGTCCCAATATTGCATCTTTCACACCACTGATGTCTCTCCTCCTTGGGCTGTGGGAGCATACAGATTCATTGTGTCCTGAGGCAGGTTTTTTCCAAAGGGAGCTGATTTTGCTCATTTTGTGTTTCTTAACATCAATCTTAGAGACAAAGGATTGTAATTTGTCCACAAATTCTGGCTTCATGCACCAGGTGAAACTTGCCTAACCTTGAGCCTGGCCTCCTCTGGACAGCCCATTGCCTCTGTATCAGTCAGGTTAGGCTAAATTATGCTGCAGTAACATACATGCCCCAATCTCAGTGGCTGACAGCAATGAAGGCTTATTTCTCACACAGGCTACATGTGCATCACAGGGGGCTATGGCTGTGCCCCTCTGTGATGAATTCCCTCCAGGACTCAGGCAGGTGGACAAACCTTTGTCTGGGACACTGCTGATTATGGCAGCAGTGGGAAAAGTGAATTGTATGTTGGCTCCTAAGTGCTGCTGTCAGGACACACCTGCTCTCACCCTCACTCACATGTCTATGGCTGAGCCTGGTGTCAAGGGGTAAGAGAGACATAAATTTCCCCCAGGGAGCAGCAGCAAATATATGTCAGAAATAACAGACTCTCCAAAGCTTTGCAGTGACCATCCTATTCTTCTGAAGGCTGAGGAGAGGAGTGCATGCATTTCTCTGCAAGACAACATACCTAGTCTTAGTATCGCTGGAGTCCTATGCTCAGAACCCAGGAGAGCTGTTGGCCCTGCAATCCACACACTGGATACCACGTCAGGCTCAAAGCACATGTGAGGCATAAACATATTTATAATACAGGTGGTAGCTGTCTTGGTACAAAGGACTCTGTCATCTTCCACACTTCCTTTACTCGTTCCATTCAGTGACTGAATTTCTGGCTACAGTATCCACTTCTCTCCAAACTCTTATTTGATTATCCTGTTGTTTCCTGAGCATCACTCCTGGACACCTCCTTCCCCAGCCACTCAGTCTCACGAGGTCCAAAATGGGATCTCCCCCGCCAGAGCTGCTGAGGTGTGCACTGCACAATTCCACGGGGTGCACAGGCTGCACAGCCCTAGCCAGCACAACCAACCCCTCTCTTGCCTTTCACATCCCATTGACTCCTGATTTGTGGGTTTAAAATATCATCTTCATCTCTTGGACAGAAGTAGAGAATTTGTTTCCAGAGTGAGTACCCTGATCCAGGCCACCATAATCTCCCACCTGGATGACCCACCGTGGATTGGGCTCTCCATGGCCACTGTCACCCCCTGCAGTCCTTTTGCATACTGCAGCCAAAGGGACAGTGAACTGTAGGTGGCATATTTCCCCACGTCACCCTGCCTGGCTCACCACTGCTCCTCTCACTCCCAACACCCTTGGTTTCCATCTTCCTGGTTTTGTCTCCTGTCTTGGAGCCTTGTACCTGCTGCTTCCTCTCACCTGCATTGCCTTCTCTTCTGCTTTCCTAATGCCCTTCTTTTGAGTGGAGCTGAGGGGCTCTCAACCTGGACACTACTGACATTTGGAGCCAGATCCTTTGTTTGTAGTGGGGGTGCCCTAATGTGTTATTGTAAAAAGCTGATCCCTGGCCCCGACCCACTGGACGCCAGGGATCACCCCCTCTCATTCTAGTTGCAACAAGCAAAAATGTCCTGAGGCCACCTGGGAAGGGCTCAGAATCCTCCCCCACCACCTTGAGGATCACTGATCTAGGTTAAAGTCCATGAACTCTCTCTTCCTGCAGCGCCTACTCAGGCTTTGAGCAGGACCATGACATTTTTTGGATGCAATCCACCTTTGAGCTAATGACCACTTGGCATACATCATTCCACTGAGCTCTCCACAACCCCATAAAGCAGCTGCACTTAACTCCTGCTTGGAACAAGGCTCTGGTTCTGGTGTCCACTCTCTTGACCAGTTCCCAATAATGCTGCCCACTCATGAGGCTCTGTGCAGAGCACCTTGAGTCCTCATGGGTGAAACTAAGCAGAGAGCACCTCAGCCTCTGAGGGGGAGTTCTGGGGCAAGTAAGACCACTTCCCTGTACTCGTTTACCTCACACACTTACTTGACTAACGACTTCTGTGCCTCTGCCAGATGCCAGGACCTCTAAGCCCCCAAGGGGTGTGTTTCCAGGGGCTCGAGACTGCTGCTGCCTCGAGTTTGTCTCATGGCTATGGAGGAGGGATCTGCTTTCTCTGGGAGCACACAGAACAGCCACTGCATCAGGTTTATACCAGACCCTGTGGCCCCAGGGGTGTATGCCCAGAGAACCTCGTTAGAATGAATACAATGAACTCATCTTCCCTAATGGGGCCTTTGAGCCTGGCACCCTGGTGGGAAAGAATTTTGTCTCAAGAGCATCTTTCTTTAGACCTGTCTCTCCTGGTTGACAGAGAATAGAATGTACCAAATTTTCCTAGGAATAAGGTTTTTTAAAAAATTTATTTTTGAGAGAGGGGGGAAGGAAGGGAATGAGAAAGAGAGGGAGAGAAACATCAATGTGTGGTTGCCCCTCACATGCCCCCTACTGGGGACACAGCCCATAACCCAGGTATGTGCCCTGACTGGGAATCGAACTGGTGACACTTTGGTTCGCAGGCCTGTGCTCAATCCACTGAGCTACACAGCCAGGGCAGCTAGGAAATAGCTTTAAAATATAGTAGGACTAATAATGGTTTAGTATGTTAAGTATTTTTATGTGGTTGGAGCTGTGGTGAGCATACAATGTCCTATAACTCTCACAAAAGCCCACTGAGGAAGGAAATGAGAATCTCACCTGCCCAACATCACACAGCTTTCAGAGGCAGACCTGGGGTTTGATTTAGGCAGTCTGGCTCCAGGGCAAAACCGATGAACATAAACGGCCCTGAGCACACACACAAACAGATTTTAATTTCCTCTGTATGGCTGAATAATATTGCCCTGTATGTATATAATCCAAAAGTTTCTAGTGTGTTCACAGAGCTGCGCAATTACTACCACAATCAATCTTAGGATATTTTCACCAAAAAGAAGCTCTGTACCTTTTAGCGCCCACCTCCAATTTTCTACTTCCCCTCCAGGTCCAGGCAGTCACTCGTCTTCCTTCTGTCTCTACAGATTTGCCCAGTGTGGGCATTTCATATACACGGAATTATGCAGACTTTGGTCTGGTTTCTTTCACTCACTATAATGTTTGCAGACTCATCCATGTTGTAGCATGTATCAATAATTGGGTATATGAGGATTGTCCAGAAGGTATCCAGCCATGTAATATCAAAAAAATAGAGACATTTATTGAAGAAGATACAAGCAAGACACAAGAAACATTGTACAGCCCTGGCTGGTGTACCTCAGTGAATTGAGTGCGGGCCTGGGAACCAAACAACTGTGGTTCGATTCCCAGTCAGGGCACATGCCTGGGTTGCACGCCAGTTCCCTACAGGCCAACTCCCAGCAGGGGATGCATGAAAGGCAACCATACATTGATGTTTCTCTCCCTCTCTCCTTCCCCTCTAAAGATAAATAAATAAATAAAATCTTTTAAAAAAGAAATATTGTATATATGACAATGATGCCTCAGTCACCGTCAAAGTAGGCATCTTGGGACCTCACACGGTTCTCCCAAGTGCCATCATTTATATTTTTCTAGGAATATATTTTCCCTAAGATTATAGATGTATTGGTGTAAAGCTATATTCTTGCATTATCTTTTTATTGAGATATATTATACATATACGAGAGCATATAAAACATTTGTACACATTTTAAATGATAATAACAAAGCAACACTTTATAATTAGCATGCACATTAAGAAATAAAACACTACCAAAGAAAACAAAAAGAAACTCTAGGTTCATTAGGATCATAAGTGAAAGTCTAATGACTACATTTTTAGCATCTTTTCATGTACTGGCATCTGCTACAAGGTGGATAAATCTCAAAAATATCATGGAAACTGAAAGAAGCCAGACACTTACCTGGTAACATACGACTCCTTGTATATGAAATGTCTGGAACAGGCAAATCCACAGAACAGAAAGTAGATTCGTGGTTGCCAAGGGCTGGAGGGAAGGCAGCGTAGGGAGAGACTCTTACGAGGTGGGATCTCCTTGTTGGGGTGATGAAAATGCTCTGGAATCACAATAGACAGAGATGATGATTGCACAACATTGTGGATGCCTTAAATGCCACTGAATTGTTCCCTTTACCAGTTAATTTTATGTTTAGTGAACTTTACTTCAATACTAAAATAGATCAATCTCCCTCATGGTTTAAGAAATTCCAACAAGAACAGTGAAATAGAGCTTTGGCCTGGAAGATTGGTAGAGATGCACAACACAGGTAACACTCAGTAGCCGCAAGGATATAGGGAGATGAGCATGCAAATGAGTACAACTCTGGGGAGGGCAGTTGATGAGTGGAGTTTGGTGGGATGGGTCTGGTTGAAAAACGATAGTCTTGGGACCCTAGACTCCTCCATTATAGCTTCTTCCAAAGTCCAATGAAGCACAGAAGACTCAGAGCACCCAACAAGACCTGGCCAAGCTTGAGATGGATTTGGGAATGGCACCCTCTACTGAGGCTGGGGCAGTTGAGACCCCTGTGGAGAAGAGAAGGAAGAAACTAAGATTGGGTAGAATTATCTTTGACCACAGTGCAGTTGTAAGAAAGTGGTGGTAAAGCCGAAGGGGAGTGCTAGGGCCGAAGTCTTCATCCTAGGAGACCCCTGCTCTTGAACCTTGGCCTTGGCATGAGAGCACTGATGATTTTGGGTTGTCAGTCACATATGTTCCCCACAGTCGTAGGCAAGAGATCTTCATGTCCCCAGAGCCACCTGGACTCCTTTGCCAGTTTGGTCTCAGCATTTGGACCACATGGGTTTCTAAGCTGTGTTTCCAGACTGAGTTCAGGTGGGTCTCCAACACAAGGAAGAACTGTCTCAAGTTTTTCACTCCTCTTTGGTGGCCGTCACCTGTCATGGACAGCCCTGGCCCCGTTTCTCCCTTTTGTGGTACTCTTAACCCCCAAGCCCACAAAAAGCATTGACCAAACCCTAGAATAGCTCTAAGATTTGCTTGGCGGCATGAAATTTGTTTTACAACTGTCTGGGTTATGACAACCTGATGGTGGGAAGGCACTGATTCGAGGGGACATTTGCCATGGACGTGGGAAGAGTTCAGGGTCTTGGGTACAGATGGGTCAACATCACCCTGGAGCCTGAGTTGTGCATTGTCCTGTGAAGTGCTCTTGTGTGTTCGCTTCATGATGTGGCCTCGGTCCTCAGTTCCCAAATGGGGCAGGATGATGGCAGAAGTCCTTTCCCCTGTGCATTTTCTGCTGCTGGCCTCCAGTGGGGTCCCCGTGGGTCAGCTACAGGCTCTGCATCATATGTCTGGCCACCTGCCATGGTGTCCATGTCCCTCTCCTCTAGAGGCTTTTGACATTTTCTCTAGTCCCTTTCAATCAATGTCCTCTTTAGAGTCCAGGTGTGGTCCCTGGCTTCATTGTCAACATGCCATTTGAGCTCAGAAAAAAAGTTGATTGTCAGAATGGATCTGACAAGGGGTCATATTCGTGTGAACACACTATGTGCACTTATTATGCCCACATAAGCACTGCATCTCTGAGTTACTACAGGACACTCAACACCAGGCTTGAGACCTTGGACTCTGAGCAGTAGGAATGGCTCTGCCATTGAACTCCATATGAGGCATAGATGGTCCCCAACTTACAGTGGTTCAGCTTGTAATTTTTTCACTTTACACCAGTGCAAAAGCAATCATTGACACCATGCTTCTAGCACACGCAGCACTCCACTTTCTCGTGACCTGGTCAGAGGCAGTGCCCTGCAGCTCCCAGCCAGCCATGCAGTCACAAGGTTAAACAGCAGACACTCGAGAGAGAGCCCTCGTTGTGCAGGTGCTTCTGCCCAAGTGTAGGCTACTGCCAGTGTTCTGAGCACATCTAAGGTGAGTTAGGCTAAGCTATGAGGTTTGGTAGGTTAGGCATATCAAACACATTTTCAACTTACTATCATCTCAGTTTATGATGGGTTTATCAGAATGTAACTCTACTGTAAGTCGAGAAGCATCTGTACATTGAGCTTCACCTGCATTCCCAGCACTGTTACAGGTCCTGGGAACACAGAGATACATCGTATCCAGTCTGAGATGCATGATCCACCAGCCACCCTAGGACTGTGAGGGAGACACCCGGCAGCGACTGCAGGAAAATGGGGAGGAAAATGTTTTCTCCAGGACTTAACGGATGACATTCTCTAGGCTGGTAGCAGGGGAAGAGGAATTCCTGCCACAGGGACTGAAATCAGTGAAAGTACAGAGTAGGAAACTGCGTGGTCGGATCATGTCCACATGCTGGGGCACTGGTGATAGATTAGCTGTGGATGAAAGGCTGGGTTTGGAGTGGACCCTGCAGGGGCAGGGACATGGCCATGCACTGCCTTGGGTGGGGGGGCCCAAAGGTCCCTCCTGTCCTCTCCACCTCAGTTTCACTGTTGATGGTGATTAGGTGAGCACCCTGTTGTGCAAGGGAGCTTTGGCCTGATTCCAGAAGAGTTGTCTGAGGAGAAGTAGTAACAGGAGCCCCCCAAAATCTGCCAGGCATTGGGATGAACTTACGGGAGGATCTGGGGGAAGAGGGAGGCTGTCCTAGGACTGAAAATTGGACATGTCTCCTCCAATTCCAACACCTTCTCCCCAATTTTGTATCTCTGAACTAAAATGAGATGGATGTATTTTCAGTTTCTTGAACGTGCCAGACTCTCTCTTTCTCCCCAGGTGCCACCATATCCTTCATACCTCACTCCCATCTGCCTCAATTAACCAGTCTCAGGTCGTATGTCACTGCCTCCAGGAAGCCTACCATACTTCCCACACCCCTGACTGAGTCAGGTGCCTCTCTGACTCCTAGCTTCTCCTGAAGTCCCCCATCACATGGTGTTGTCATTCTTTGCTTATGTGTCTGTGTCACCCACTAGACTCCTATGGACCTCCTGAGGACAGAGGTGGCATCTAGCTGGTTACTGCTATTTTCCCAGCACCTCACATGGTAAATACTAAATAGGATAGTAAATATTTTATAAATATGTACATTGAAGAAAATAATGAATAAAAGTCCCACATGGTGCTATGAGACCTTATAGCACAAGTAGGGGAGTGGGGAAGGTACCATCTGAGCTGAACTTTGAAGGGTGGACAACAGTCCCCAGCACACATTGCTGCCTTTAGGCTGGTCATGCTTACCAAACTAACCAGCTAGTGTGGCCAGTTCTAACACAGGGAGGGAATCGCAAGCAAAGGAATGAGCATAAGTAAAAGTATGAAAAAGTGTCCAGAATGAGGTCAGGGGGTCTGGGAAGTCAGACTGGACCCAAAACAGGAAGGGCTTTGAAGGGACCTTGAAAACATCGCTCTAGAACCCAGGCAAGGATGAGCTAGAAGGAGAGTCCAGGAAGGGGCTGGGACTGCCAGCTTAGCAAGGGCAGGTGCCATCCTGGACTAGACAAGGGTCCATCCAAGGTTATCCTGTAAGCTCTATCACACTGGGACAGCAAATAACCCAGAATGTAGCGAAAATCTCGGGGAATTTCCTGGCATAACTCAAATCGGGAAATGACATCAGAGGGACAGATGTTCAACCAAGAAGTGAATCCAGGACAAAGTGAATTCAGGACAAAGAACGATCTTCAGTGCTGCTCCTGGATGCCCAGAGAGGTCAGTCAGTGTGCCAGGCTGAGGTCACAGAGCAGGTCAATACTAGACCAGGGTCCTAGTGGAGACCAAGATCACCGTTCAGTTGCATTTTACAGCCTGCCTGGAGGTGGCGCTGTGACCTTGGACAAGTGACTTGGCCTGTCTGGGACTTGCTTTCTCTGTAAAAATGGGGCTGCAGTATACAGAACAAAAAACACAGTATGTGTAAAGAACTTGGCACAGAGTAGGTGCTTGGTCAAGGTGTACTCCCCTCCCTTAACCCCCATTTCAAATTTTTCTTCAACTATGGGTGCTATGCTTTTATTTATCTCAGCTTTTTTGAATACCTACTATGTGGCCACTTGAAGAACAATGATGAGTTACCAAAATCTCTCTGAACTTTTTATAGCTTTGCTCAATTTTTCTCCCAGGCAGGAGGCATACACTTCTGGATATCTCCACTGAATTTGACCTAGGGCAGGAGTGTCAAACTCATTTTCACCGGGGGCCACATCGGCCTCCCACTTACCTTCAAAGGGCTGAATGTAATTTTAGGACTGTATAAATGTAACTAACAACTCCTTAACTAGGGGAAAGGAACCCAGAGCTGCCGCCAGGTAGAAACAAGGTGCCGGGTCAGATAAAACAAGGTGGAGGGCCAGATTCAGCCCCCCGGCCTTGTGTTTGCCACCTGTGACCTAGGGGATAACCAATACATATTGGTTCAAGTAGTTTCACTGCCCAGACATTCATCAACCACTGCTCTGTACCAGAACCCGTGCAGATGAAGAGGCGGGTCAGACTCCATCCCTCCTTCATGGATAATGTTCTAGAGCTACTTCCCTCTACAGCCATGCCCTTGACTTAGAAGTGTGGGGCAATTTCCCACGTGTCCTCAGTCTGATCCCAAATACATTAATCTGGAAGATACTCTTTAAGTGTTTACAGTAAATTGATTGTCAATGGATTTCCTTTCTGGATTTTTTTTTTTTTACCTCAATGGGTTAAAGGAGCGGTAATCTCAGGGGTGGGTCCCCTCTTCCTGGCACGTATCGCCTGTCTCCTGCCCTTGTCCAGGAGCTCTTGGAAGTGAAATTCAGGTACTGGGCATCCACCATCTCTAGCACGAACCAGGTGTACCACAAATACGTGGAGGATAGAATTCCCACTGAGGACTGGACAGTTAGGACGAGTTGAAGAACTCTTCAAATCCTTGGGGCCACGTTTTGCTCAAGAGGTCTCCTGGTCTTTGAGATCAGTGTCTGTCTGATGGTAAATGGAGAACTGATAGCTCATGTTTGATCTACTCATTGACAACTGGGTACAGTTAGAGCTGGCCACACTAGCTGGTTAGTTTGGTAAGCATGACCAGCCTAAAGACAGTACGTAAGACAGCTATTCTCCCCAGCTCGGAGAAAATCCAGCCACAGAAACCGTGCGTTCAGCAGACGTGTCGGAACATCTGAGCCCAGGATGAACACAGTACCCGCTCTCACAGACATTACAGGGGAGGGGAGGAGGCAGATGGTGAACAACCAAGTTTAGTAAAGAGGGTGAGGAGTGTGAGGAGTCTAAAAATAAAAAGGCCTGTGGAAGCGAGAGGCAACAAGCATTTATTTGAGCTCCTTAAGAATAGTTGCTCGGGAAGTACTGATTCTCACAGAAGGGTTCTGATTAGGAGACAAAGACAAAGGTATTTATAAGGAAGGGAAAGAGGACCAATTACATCAGCAGAAGAAAGGCATTTTTATGGATGCAGATAACATAGGGACAGTAATTTTAAATAATGTTTCTGAATTCCAGTTCCGTAGTCACCAGTCCAGCAGTCGCCATATCTGCTTTCTTGGCATCTGTGCAAACATTTCTTCAGGGCACAAGGTTGCTCTAGGCCCAGTCCAAAGGTTCTTTTGCCATTTCAACATTCCAAATGTGTGAGGCGTGAGACGCGCAAGGCAGTTCCTCCAGAATGGCAGCTCCGACTCCATTTTAAAGTGGCTCCATTTATTAATGTGTACACTTTCTCCCTGTTGATCAAGATCTTTCCTAGAAAGCAGCGCTGATCAGTTATGAAAAGCCTCGTTGGCCCTCCATTGTCAGGTGGCTCATTCCTGGTAAGTCATGTGCCCGTCAGAGGGAAAGTAGTTTGCTTTTTTCTTAGGAGCCTTAGGCAATCGGCTAAGAGAGCCCAACAACCTAATAATCCACAGAGAGGGCAGGCTGGGGAGGGATTGTGTCAAGGACAAGATGGTATTTCAGCTGAGACATTCTGCTCCAGGGGCAGAGGGAGAGGAAAGGGTGCACCAGGCAGAAGAGACAGTCCATGCAAAGGACCCAACGTGGGAAGATGATTGCCCACCCGGGGGACAGAAGGCCATTGCAGCAGGGGAGGTGAGCAGCAAGGTGGAGGGGCAGCTCAGAATGGCCTAAAAGAACGTACAGGGGTCAGATTACCAAGGACATTACCCCGTCACTCCAACGGGCATGGGATGACACTCCCTCACACCGGGGATACAGGCTATGACACGCATGCAAGGGCAGGTGGGTGCCTGTGACATCAATCACACTTGCAAAGTGAATTTCAGATAAATTTAGGGAATGTCCGTTCACATTTCAGAACGATTTTTCAGCTCACAGACTTGCTATAAGATTGTGATGAGTCATTTCTCAGCAAGCATTTATCAAGCACCTATGAAGTGCCAGCCTGTGTGGACACAATGATGAGCAAGTCCAGGTGGTCCTGCCCTCTCTGGGCTGCCAGTTCAGTGCGGGGAGGAAGGCAGGAGTTGATCATGTAACTTATACAACACATTGCAATGAGCATCACTGTGGAAGTAGAAGCCTCAGCTTGCTCAGGGCTCTGGAGACCTTCACCTCCGTGCACACCCAGCAGCACAGAGCTCTCACTGTGGCCACAGTCAGTACCAGCTGCTTTGCCTGCTTTGGTTTCTCCTGCCCTGGGTACCACAGTGCATTTGGCTATGGATCTCTGAGCATCTTCTTGCTCAGGAAAAGAGAATGCCACCTCTGATTCCCACTTGTGTCTCTTGATGCTAATCAAGTGCCCAAGTTTGGGCTTCGGCCTAAGTGGGGAAACTATCTGGGGACAATCTCTGGGAAGTGGGGTGAGCATGTGGCTCTGTCTCCACTTTGCCCTGAGCTGTGCATCAGACCTCATCTGCCTGCAGCTCTGCAGCTGCTCCGTAGGGACTCTCTAATTTGCACAAATGAGGCGGAGGTGGGGAATTGAGAGTCAACTTTTAATGAGCTCCCAGGTGTCATTGAAAATCCTGTGGCTTGTTCACTAGGAAAACTTGAAATTGGCTCACTGGGGTTATTATGACAGCAGAGTTTGGCAGAATGTGTAGGATGCATGTCCCATTGGGCTGTTTAATAAAAGTCAAGTCTATATGATTTTTAATCTATCTGTGTTCTTAAGGAAGTATGCCCAGGGACCTTGACTGATGGGCACAGAGGGCACTGGGGTGGGACTGGATGTGGCGGGTTCAGACAACTTCTACTAATTGCCTGCTAGGAAGAACTTATCACATCACTTCCATTGAATTCTCTGGGGGCTTGTTTTCTTTCTTTTCTCCTTAATTGTTTTCATTTATTAAACAGAGACCGGCTCACCAAGGAGATTTGTGTAGTAGTAGATAGCTTCCTGTTTTAGGGTACTCATTCCACTCAGACAGAGGTGGGTTCAGGTCCTGGCCCTGCCACTTGGATGCCGTCTCTGAGTCTCTGTCTGCAGATCAGGAAGCTGATAGTACTGGCACCTGCCTCATGGTGTGGTGCCTGTAAACTTGCTGGCCCCTAGGACATGCCCATAAATGCTAGGTAGCATCATTTCATCGCTCTGTAGAGTTCACTGGGTATTTAAGCCAACCAACTCCTTCATTTATCTGACCCCATGCTGTGAGAACTCACCTAGTCATTCATCCAAATGAACATTGATTGAGCGCTTTCTGTGTTCCAGGCTCTAGGAATTCAAGCACAAAGCAAGCAAGATAAGGTCCCCTGACTTCTGGTGTTTATCTCCTAGGGGAGTGAAATGAATTCACAAGAATATGAGTAAGTGAACCAAAGGGTTGCACATTTGTATTAATATGTTAAAGGAAACAAACAATGTGCTGAGGTTTTTAAATCATGTGTCCTAAGCCTTGAACTAAATGCACCCATGTTTCTGAGATTGTTACACTACACATAGTGTAACAATTACACCCATGCACATGACTATGAGAGGCCTGACAGTTTAAGGGAAGAGCTTTCTCATGATTAAAGACACCCAAAGAGGAAATGACCCACCCAGGGAGGAAGGGAGCCTTCAAAGAGAGGTCGTCACCACTTCCCCCATTGGATATGGAAGGGGGGCAGACTCCTAAGTTATTTTCTGATTTGGTGGGGCTGTTTCAATGGCCAGAGATAGAAATGTACATTTTAGGCAAAAAAAAAAAAAAAATCTCCAAACAAACAGAAATCCTGTCCTAGGCCATGCAGCAACTGCGGGAGGGTATCTTGGGACTTGAAGTCATGTCCTCAAGGCTCCGTTGCTTTGAAATTTCCAGTTTGCCTCTGTGATTTTATTTTATTTGCTCTTTGTGCAGACAAGCATCCTTTCAATTACTCTAGAGGGTAGACCCCACTGAGGAAAAAGAGGGCTTCTCTCTCCCACCATCCACATGCTTTTCTGTTTTATGGCAAAGACCAGCTACTACTGCTCCTGCTCATAGAGGAAGAGCCACACCTCAGTTAGTGAGAGTTGTGTGGTCAGTGTGAATGAGAGTGCTACAACACATGGTCAGCTTCCAACCTGTGACCAACACCTCAGTCCCCTTACCCTGCGGCCACTGGCGACCACGAATCCAGTGTTTCTATGATTTTGGCTTTTTTAGATTCCATACGTAACTGAGATCACACAGTAATTGTCTTCCTCTGTCTGACTTATTTCACTTAGCATGATATCCCCAAGGCCATCTGTGTTGTCCCAAAAGGCAGAATTTCCTTTATTTTTAGTGGCTGAGAAGTATTCACGTGTGTGTGTGTGTGTGTGTGTGTGTATCCCAAATTGTCTTCATTCATTCATCCATTGATTATTGGTAGACATTTAGGCTGTTCCTGTGTTTTGGCTGTCGTGAATAATGCTGCAATGATCGTAAGGGTTCAGACACCACTATGAGAGAGTGATTTCAATTCCTTCAGGCAAATACCCAGAAATGATACTGCTGGATCATATGGTAGTTCTATTTCTAATGTTTTTGAAGAACCTCTATACTGTTTTCTACAGAGGCAGCGCCAACTTACATCCCCACCAATAGTGCATGTGTGTTCCCTTTTCTCCACATTCTCACCATTGGGCCATTTATCCAGTTGATGCTTTGGGCCAGCTGAGCACGAGGCCTTTGCTGTTTCCCACAGATGTAACTAATGGATATTTAAGCTTATATATTTCACACGATTAACAAATAAAATTATCTCAGCTGGTGATAAGACCTATGAGAGAAATAAACGAAGCAATGGGATGGGCATTAACTGGGATGGTGTGTGCCACTTCTGCAGTGAAGGAAGAGCCTCTACAAGGAGGTGACATTTCAGTCAGACCCCGGATGATGAGTCGTAGGCACATCCCCAGTGGAGTGAACAGCATGTGACAAGGCCCTGCGGAGAGGAAAGATTGAGAATAACAGGAGATCAGAATGGAGCCAGGGTGGCCGAGTATAGTGAGGGAGGGAGATCAAATGGAGAAGAGGTTCAAGGTGTCAGCAAGGGTCAGTGGGGCACAGTCCCTGTGTCTATGAAAGGAGATCAACATTTGTAGCAGAATATTGCTTTGAGCCATGAACTTAGGTTTCTCTCGTTCTCCCACCCCCTTGCATTTTCAGGCACCCAACACCCTCAGCAATTACTTCTGATGTGTGCAGCCTGCAAGGGGGAAGAGAGCTGATGCATAGATACTGGAAGGCTTGTCTTTAAGTCCCAAGACAAATTCTTAAAACTCAGCAGAAAAAACAGGCAAGAGACACAACAGGCTCTTAGACCCACGCTTTCTGCATTTTCCTTAAGATCAGTGCAAGGATGTCCACTTTCACCACTTGTATTCAACTTCGTACCAGAAGTCCTGGCCACAGCAATCAGACAAGAAGAAGAAATAAAAGGCATCCAAATTGGAAAGGAAGAAGTAAAACTATCATTATTTGCAGATAATATGATACTATATAAGAAAAACCCTAAAGATTTCACAAAAAAACTATCAGAACTGATAAAGTCAGTAAACTATCAGGATACAAAATAGATATTCAGAAATCAGTTGCATTTTTATACACCAAAAATGAACTGTCAGAAAGAGAACTAAGTAAACAATCCCATTTACAAGAGTATAAAAAATAGCCAGAAATAAATTTTATCAAGGAGGTAGACCACACTTGAAAAATTATAAGACATTGAAGAAAGAAATAGAAAAAGATACAAATAAATGGAAGCATATACCATGCTCATGGATAGGAAGGATTAACATTGTTAAAATGTCCATACTGCCTAAAGCAATCTATAGATTCAACACATTTCCTAGCAAAATATTAACAACATTTTTCACAGAACTAGAACAATAATCCAAAAATTTACATGAAACCACAACAGACCCTGAATAGCTGCAGCAAGCTCAAGAAAAATAACAAAGTTGGAGATATCATGGTACTTGACATCAAACTATACTACAAGTCTATAGTAATCAAAACAGCATGGTACTGGCATAAAAACAGACACATAGACTCTAACACTCAGTTGGTTAGAGTGTTGCCCCATACACCAAAAGGTTGTAGGTTTGATCTCCTGTTAGGGCACATACTTAGGTTGTGGGTTCAGCTCATGGTTGGGGCGCATACGGGAGGCAACCAATTGATGCTTCTCTCTCACATCAATATTTCTCTGTCTCTCTCTACCTTCCTCTCTCTAAAATCAATAAAAACATATCCTCAAGTGAGGATTTTTTAAACGATACACATATCAATGAAACACAATAGAGGGCCCGGAAATAAAACTATGCCTAAATAGTCAATTAAAACATCACCAAGGAGGCAAGAACATACAATAGGATAAAGACAATCTACTCAATAAGTGGTGTTGGGGAAATTGCAGATACACGGGAAAAAATGAAACTAGACCACCTTATTACACCATATACAAGAATAAAGTCAAAATGGACTGAAGACTTAAATGTAAGACATGAAACTATAAAACTCCTAGAAAAAAATCATAGGCAGTAAACTCTCTGACATTTCTTTCAGCAATATTTTTTTCTGATATAACTCCTCAAACAAGGGAAACAAAAGAAAAATAAACAAAAGGAACTACATCAAACTAAAAAATTTTGCACAGCAAACTATCAACAAAATGAAAAGACAACCACTGAATCGAAAAAGATATTCACCAATACATCAGATAAGGGGTTAATATCGAAAATTTATGAACAACTCACACAACACACACACACACAAAAACCACCCCAAACAGTCCAACTAAAAAATGGGTAGAAGATCTGAATAGACACTTCTCCAAAGAGAACATACAGATGGCCAATAGACATGCTCAACCTCACTAATCATCAGAGAAATGAAAATGAAAACCATGAGATAGCACCTCACACATGCAGAATGGCCACCATCAATAAGTCAATGAACAACAAGCGTTGGTGAGGACGTGGAGAAAAGGAAACCCTGATGCACTGTCAGTGGGACTGCAGACTGGTGCCGCCACTGAGGAGGTTCCTCAAAAAATTATACATGGAACTGCCTTATGACTCAGCAATTGCACTTCTGGGTGTATATCTGAAGAAACCAAAACATGAATTCAAAAGAATATATGCACCCCTATATCCAGTGCAATGTTATTTACAATAGCCAAGATTGGGAAGCAACCAAGCGCCCATCAATAGACAAGTAGGGAAAAAAAGCTGTGGTACATATACACAATGGATTATTACTCGGCTGTAAAAAGATAAAAATCTTACCATTTGCAACAGCATGAATGAACCTAGAGGGTATTACGCTAAGTGAAGTAATTCAGACAGAGAAAGACAAATACCACACGATCTTATTTATATGTGGAATCTAAAGAACAAAATAAATGAAGAAACAAAATGGAAACAGACTCATAGATACAGAAAACATACCAATGGTTGCCAGAGGAAGCGGGGTTAGAGGTTTGGATGAAAAAGGTGAGGGGAGCCCTGGCTGGTGTAGCTCAGTGGATTGAGCGCAGGCCTGCGAACCAGATGATCCCGGTTTGATTCCCAGTCAGGGCACATGCCTGGGTTGCAGGCCAGTTCCCAGTGGGGGACACACGACAGGCAACCATACATTGATATTTCTCTCCCTCTCTCCTTCCTTTCCCCTCTAAAAATAAATAAATAAATTTAAAAGAAAAAGGTGAAGGGATTAAGTACAAATAGGTAGTTACAAATCATCAAAGGGATGTAAAGTACAGCAAAGGGAGTATAATATTGTGATAAATACGTATGGTGTTATGTAGGTACTTGAATTGGGCTATCACTTTATAAAGTATATGATTGCCTAACCAATATGCTGTACACCTGAAACTAATGCAAAATAATATTCAATGCCAATTGCAATTTTAAAATAAAATTTAAAAAATAAAAAGAACCAGGCTTTCTGAGAAGAAAAGTAATAATGGCCACATTTACTGAGCATTTACTGTGCACCAAGCACAGGTGTCCTTGAGACCACCCTGAGGTACATCTGCTGTTATCTCCTTTGCATAGAGGGCGCAGAGAGGGGAACTGACTTGCCCAAGTCACACAGTGGAGCTGAGACTTCAATTCAAGTGGCCTGATTCTGAAACCCATACTCTTAGGGGTGATGTTTGTTTCCAATGGTCTGTCTCTGAACTTGAACAGTCAAGGAATGCTCCTCCACCCCTACCTCCTCAACACTCCACCCAAAGACAGGTCAGGGGTGGCCTGTGAGGAGAATAAAGGATGAACTTGGAGGTAAAAGGTCAGAGGTGAAGAGCCCCCCTCCAAACACACCTGTGAGTTCCTGGCACACAGTGGGGGCTCAACTAGTATCTGTTGGGCAGGCTACCTGGGCAGCATTAAGGGGTCCAGAGAAGGGAAGAGAGAGGCTTCCTAAAGACAAGTCAGGGGGTCACCAGGGAGACAGAGTTGGCGCAAGTGGTGCAGGGCAGACACTGGGGTGGAGCTGTTTACTAAAGAAAGGGAAGTTAAGAGTCCTGGAAAGGATGCCAGGTCTCCTCTGTGTTCTGGGCTGGCCAGGGAACTCTGTTTCAGGAAGTATCAGCACCTCAGGGGAATGAATCTGTCTCCATAGGTTCTCAGTGATTCAGGACCTCGACTGTGCCCCTCAAGTCCATCTTCAACTGTGGTCCCTCTCCTGCTCTGACACCTGCCATGGTTCCCCATTACCCGCACTATAAAGTCCCTGCTTGAGCCCTAGGAGAACCTGCAATCAGCGTGGGGCCCTGTGCTGGGCAGGAGAGGCAGGCAGGGTCTGGAGCTCAGAGACACCCTAGACCCCTCCACTCGGCCACGCCCACACCTCGGGGCGCCGCAGGGAGGCTGGGGCAGAGGTGACAGCACGGTTTATTCCTGGGACCCTGCACAGGGAGGTGTGTGGGGTGAGGGGGGGTGGCGTCACTGAGCGTCAGCGCCCAGCGGCTGCACCCGCAGCCAAAGTCCGCCCTCTGCCCGCAGGATCAGCTCGGGTTTCCTGCGCGGCTCCGCCTGGTCAGGCAGGACGCGGAAGCGCAGCAGGGTCAGCGCCAGCACCACCTTCATCTCGGCCATGGCGAACGTCTGCCCGATGCAGTTCCTGCGGTGTCCAGCGAGGGAGGGAGTGGGGGCTCCGACTTGACCCGGGACCTGGCCCTGCACGCCGTCCCCCCCTCGCCCGCCCGCAGGGGTGGCGAAGGGGGCTAACTGCGCCTGGCACCCCAGTGTGGACTGGCAGTGTCCTGCCTCCAGCCCGCAACTCAGACCAGCACGCAGTGGGAAGGGGGTCTGAGCCCATGGGGGGGCCCTCCTCGACCCACCCAACCCCCATTTCCCAGACCCTTACCCATAACCCCCGGAGGAGGGAATGGAAGGAGAGACAGAACTCCTACTTTCCCCATCCCCGCCCAGCTGTGGTGCCTGGGATCTCAGTCCCAGATGCCCGCCCCATCAACCCGCTTCCTGCCTCAGATACTTGCTGTCCTCACCTGGGCCCCACTGAGAAGGGGAGAAAAGCCAGAGGTGACCTCTCCTGGGCGGTTTCTGGGTCGAAGCGGAAGGGGTTATAGACCTGGGGGGAGGCCAAGACAGGGACGCTGGGTGAGGTCTCCCAGGGCAGCCCGCCTCGGAGAAGCAGAGGTCTTTGTGTGATGGGGCGCAGGGGTGATTTGCCAGGTCAGAACCCTGCTCCCTCCCCTTGGTCCCCCAAGGGGAGTGGACAAGGATGAGGGAAGAGGGAGGCAGCACCTCCGGGTCTGGCCACACGGATGGGTTGTGATGGGTCCCAAAAACACTGATAAGGCAGATAACACCTGTGGGGGAGGAGCGGCCAGTCAGGTCAAGAGGAATGCCCTGCCTGACGAGCCTCTCTTTCTGCTGGGGTGGACCCTCCCCCCGCACCCCGCCACCGCCAGCACCTTTGGGGATGACACGGCCATCAGGGAGCATAATGTCCTGGGTACAGCAGCGGGAGACGAGTGTGACGGGGGGATGCAAGCGCAGACTCTCCTTGATGCACATGGTCAGGAAGGGCAGCCGGGCCAGGTCGTCCCTAAGGAACAGTCCAGCAGTTATCGGGGAGCAAACCGGAGACCCGCCCCCACCAGCTCCATGAGGGTCTCTCTCTGTAATGAAATAAACTCCAGACGGGTCAAACCCGTACATACATTAAATATTTACAGCTTTTTGTATGTCAAGCATACCTCCACAGAGTGGTTTAAAATAAAAAAGAAAAGAAAATCTTTGTTGCAGAAGTACTAGAGAAAATTTAGCTGGATATTTTTAGAAGCTCGTCTAAGCAAAACACCATACATGAACAACAACCATAAAAACGTCTACCAATTTACACAAAAATAGTTTTTACGGCAAGAGAGCAAAATCAAAAGGCAAATAAGTAAACAGAAACGGATCCAGTATTTTATTCATCACGGTACTAGACATAGTAGCTAATGCAGTTAGACAAGGGGAAAACTGGAGAGTAATGTAACTGTAAATGTGGGGGTAAACTGCCTTTTTTGGCAGGTAGTGGTTTCATACCCAGAAAAAAACACACAAGAGAATTCACTGGAAAAGCTGTATAAATATTGAAGCTCCAGGAGGGGAGTGAATTTTTTTTTAATCCCCTTCTTTTTGTGTGGCGACTTAAATTTTTCAGAGCGGGTTAATGGCTGACTGGTTCAAAACTGGAAAGTTACAAAGCACCGCCCTGAAAGGACTCACAGGTGTGTGTGCACTGATGGACGTTACTCAGAGGGTGGGAATGAAGAAGGAACTTTATTTTCATCATAAAGTCTTTGGTACTCTTTTCTTTTTAACTGAGTGGCCTACCTCAGGCCTCAGAATCTCCTCCCTGGGCCCCCAGGCTGGGGCTTGTCCTCTCCAGCATGTCCCCAACTCTAGCCCCAGAAAGATCTCTCTGGTATCAGATCTGACCTGTCCTCCTACTCCAATGCCCCAGTGGTTCCTCATCATCCTTGGCTTAAAAGTGAAGCCATAAATATTGCTTTCAAAGTCTTCCACATCTCTCCCCCTCTCTCTCTCCCACTCCTTTCCTTTCTCTTCTCTCTCTCCCTTTGCCCCCTCCCCCAACTCCTTCACTTGCCCCAGGCTATCTTTTTTTTTTTTTTTAACCCAAGTGCACCCAGAAGGCAGGCAAGTAGCTACTGATCAGCATTCAGGGTCTCAGCTGACACGCCCTCTCCACCCTCAGCCTTGCCCATCTTCCTGGCAAGCCCAGTTCTGCCCATGTGGACTGGGAATGGCCTGAGCCGGGACTATTCCCCCACCAGGCTGGGAGCTCCTGGAAGGCAAAGGCTTGCTCTGGCTCCTTCCTAGGTCTCCAGGACACAGGATGGGCCTTGGAAGGATTAGAGGAGGCACAAAATTGGAGATGGAAAGGCAGCGTTTGTTGAATAGGGGCTGGATGGATGAAAGTTCAGGTGTTCCTGGAAGAGAGTCAAGAGACTTTAATCCCTACGTGCCCCGCTGTGAAAACTGGGATAAACAATATGGGAAGGATTAGGAGGCAGGAGACAAGCAAATATTCCAGGAATAAAGATATTTGGGGGGAAATGTGATTTCAGAGAGGAAAGGAAGGACATCAAGGGAAAGTTCACTCACTGAATTTGTGCTAAGGGGCATCATCTGCCCTCACATGTTGTCACTAATTCTCTCAGCAGCCCAGATCTTTCTGTCCCCAAACCTGGCAAACTTTCCCCTGCCATCCAAGCTGGATACCAGACCCTGCCTCTGCGCTCTGCTTCCACTCCCACTAAACGGGATGGCAGAATGGCAGAATCAATGACAAAGACCCTCCCTCTTCCCCACTTCGGGAGCACAGCCTATGTGGGGGTGAGGGGGGATCAGGAAGAGCCCTGAGAACCCACACTCACCACTCAATCTCTTTAGGCTCCCGGTCCCCCAAGAGCTGCTGCACCTCCTGCCGGCAGCGCTCCTGGTACTCTGGGTGGCGTGCGAGGTTGTACAGGACCCAGGAGAGGCCGCTGGCTGTGGTGTCATGGCCTGGGAGGCAGACAGACAGGCTTGGGTGTCTGAGCTGCTTCTGCACCAGAGGTGGGCAGCACCTTTATGTCAAGGCCTTCAGGGAAGATGAGGAGGATTGGGCAGGACGAGGTCCACCTGCCAAGTCCCTGGGATGGTGAGACCCACCCCCTCTGTGGTCCCACACTGGGACCCTTACCCGCAAACATGAAGGTATCAGCCTCAGCTCTGATGTCCTCATCTGATAATCTCTTCCCATCTTCATCCTGCAGAGAAAGCAAGACTCCCCAAATCACACCAGCTCCTAGGGCCCCTGAGACAATCGCCAAAGCTCCATCATCCATTCAGAAACCTGAGCCCGCACTGGGCACCTAGGCCTCCCTGGCCACTGTCAGCAGAGGCCTCAACCCACAGGCCTCCTCCTTGGCCTCACTGCCTCCCAGTGAGAGGAATCAGTGACCCATGAGTCTTTTCATTTCTCTATGTGATAAGAGCTTTCTGATTTTAAAAAGCTACTGGCAACCTGGGTTACAGATGATTACACTGCTTTGGGAGGGGGAACTGGAGTGTTGCTGCAGAACCAGTTGCTCATATTTGGGGCTGGTACATCCAGAGACTCCATCTTCCTTGGAAATAAGGAATGGGCTGTAAATCTATAGAATCTGTAGACTTTGCCTTCCCAAAGGATTTGTTTATGCTCCAAAGTCATAACAATCTCTTTCTCTTCCCCTCTTCCTTCCTCCCTCCCCACCAAAGGGCAGAAAGGACAGATAGGTCTGCTGAGTTATATAAGTTACAATATTGAAGCTGTGCAGGTACCTCTCCTGAGATGCAAGCAGAGCTGTGTGTCCAGGTAAAAGCATCGTGCAGCCCTCAGAATAATTTGGGAACAGGGAACCAGAGCTACAGTCCTACTCTGGCTACCATTACTGTGATGGGTAATGAATGGGCTGCTCTGATCCGCAGTTCTGATAGAAACCTCAGGCCCTTCACAGTGTCAGATTCAGCAACCTCCTACAGAATGCACTGCACACAGTCATCTCTAAACCTTATTACTGACTCATCCCTCCCTTCCTCAAGCACCCGCCATGGCTCCCCAGTGCCCTCTGCATCATAATCCATTTTTCAGTCCAACGTTTGAGCCCTGGCTGGTGTGGCTCAGTGGCTGAGTGCTGGCCTTCAAAACAGGAGGTAACTGGTTCAATTCCCGGTGAAGGCACATGCCTGGGTTGTAGGCCAGTCCCCAGTTGGGGGCATGTAATCAGTGTTTCTCTCACACATTATTGTTTCTCTCCCTCTCTTTCTCCCTTCTTTCCCCTTCTCTAAAAATAAATAAATAAAATCTTTAAAATAATCTGACATTTGAAATCAAGGTCCCTTCTACCTCTTCAATTCAGATGAGAGAGACGCCCACCTTGGTCAGCAGGAGGACATCAATGAAATCCAAAATCTTGGTCTTAGCCTTGGCTTCCAGAAAGTCATCAACACCCTGATCAGGGAGGGTGCGGCGCCTCTCCTGGATGACGGCGTCTGTGAAGCTGTGCACCAGGCGGCAGGCCTGACGGAAGCGCCGTCCATCAGGGGTGAGGTGGTACAGGAAGTCCAAGTACAGGAAGAGCTGATCATGCCGTTTGGTCACCAGGGCACTGAGCTCCAAGATGGCGGCAATGTATTCACTGGGATTCCTGCAGGATGAGGGCAGGTAGAGCAGCCACAGCTTAGCTCACTGAAGCCCACAGTGGACCTCCCACCAGAAGCCAGGAGTGACCTCCCACTAGGAAACTGAGTGTCCAGGAACAGATGGCCCCACAGACACATGGAGGAGAGAGTCCAGAAGACACGGCCCTGTGGACTTTCTTCTCTCCCTGCATCCTATCCCCATGTGCTGCCTCCACGGCCCAGGCACCCAGAGATGGCTCAGATGCACGCTTCTCTCCCCTCTCTCCGACCTGGACCTGCCCCTCTCTGTCCCAGACTTGCTGCACAGCTCAACTGCATCCTCTCCTAACTGGTCAGTGGGCCCAGCCCCTCGCTCGTCTCCTTGCATTCAGTGCCAACACCTTTCCAGTGTCTACACAACAGTCAGTCTTCTCTAGAATCACATGTCCGAGCTCAGTTTTGCCACAACCCTCATCTGCTCAAACACCTGCCATGGCTCCCTGGAAACCTCAGGATACAGTTCATACCTCTTTGCCTGGCTTTTTAATGGACCAAATATCGAGCCCCTGCCAAGCCCTCCCACCTCATTTCCAAGATGTCTCATCACAGGTACACACACTCTGCTCATTCTAGTCTCCTGGCTCTTATCAAACATTTCTACCTACCTGAGGGATCACTCTTTCTCTTTCCCCATCCTTGTCCTTCAATGTCCAGCTCTGACCCACCTCCTTCTGGAACACCCTTGTGATTACCCTAGTCAGTCCTCCCTCCATCTACTCCCTTGGGTCTATGGTTCCCAGGCTCTGGGCAGAGACTCACTCCTGGCAATGGCTGTCAAAACTGAAGACACATTTCTGCAGACTGTCCAGGGTCATGAGGCTGATGTGCTCAAACATGTCCAGACGAGTGTTGCCTTCTGAGGCCAGGTGCTGCCACTTGGCCTGGACAGAGAAGGGGACAGAGAAGGGCCTTCCCTGAGCCCTTCCCCCAGCCCAACCACCTAGATGGACTCCCCCAGACTCTGCATCTTGGTCCTCTTCCCCAGGCACCCATCTCCAGGGAGGACCGGGTATTGGTGGGAGTGGAATCTGGTACTCTTAGGACATGAGGACTCCATGGCTGGGAGTCAGGAGATCTGGGTCCAAGGTTTAGCTCTGCCTCTTATGCTCCTTGTTCCCTTATTCAGCTCATTGCACTCCTCTGGGCTCCACCTATTAAATCTTGAGTGCTAGTAAGGTGATCTGCTTTGGTGTCAAATAAACCAGGTTGGAATCCCAGATCCATTTATTAGCTCACTTGCTAGATGGGCAGATGGGTGAAGCTGGGCAAGCCTGCTAACCAATATGAGACTCAATTTAATCATTTGTGACAGGGAAAAAAGAATCTCTGTCTCACAGAGTGTTAAAAATTAAAGACAACACATGTAATGGAATTGGCACATTATTTCTGGCATACAGTATATACTCAATGAATGTAAGCTTTCACCATATTTGTTGTTATAAATTGACTAGGAAAATGTCCCTTGTGTTGCTCCCTGAGCACCCCTGCACATTCTTGATAAATATGCCAAAACTGCATGGTCCTGGTGTTCTTTACCTGGGCCATCTCTCAGAGTTGTGTTTGCTGCCAAAAGCCTTGAAGGATGAGATAATGTCTTCCCCTGGACAAATATTAGGCTTTCTTTCAATTGCTATAAAAGTTAGAGACCCTAAACTTGGTGCCCCCCATAATGCAACATACTGCACGAGCAGGCATCCACTTAAGCCCACCTGTGTCATCACCTGAGATTTAGTGACTTGGAGAAAGAATGCAAACCCACACAGGCACACACAGCTTGCTGTGCCATAAGTTATCAACTGTCCTTTGTCTCTTACCCAGAACTCTCATGTCTTCTGGCAGAATCCACAAAGCAGTAACAAGCTCCCTTGTCAGCTTGCAAGTGAAAAGGTTTTGTGAAAATCTTACCTCCAATTCCTCATCTCCCTTTCTAAATCCCCATTCTTTGCAACGTGATTTTCATCACCTCCCACTAGGAGTTGGAGCCTTTTGCACTACCCTTTCTGGGCTGGCCTTTTGACTTGCTTTGGCCAATAGACAGTGGTAAGAATAGGGAGGTGATGAGCCTAAGCCTAGATCTCAGGAGGCACTGCAGCCTCCTCTCCGTCTCTAGGAACCCTGCCTCCACCATGGGAACAGACTGAGACGTCCACGAAGGAAAGAGAGGGAGAAGCTCATGGAACAAAGTCCAGTTGTGCCAGCTGAGACCATCCTGGGTCAAGCCAGCTGAGGCCTATTAGGCTGAGGCCTAATCATGTGAAAGCACTGAGCCCAGATCAGCAAAGCCACCCACAGCTGATCACAAGTACATGAACAACCTCATCCACGTGCACAAGACCCAGCCAACTGACTCACAGACTTGTTGACAATAATAAGCCCTTATTGTTTTCAAAGGTTTGTTACTCAGCAGTAACTACTGTGTAACATTCACCATTATCATGGAGCACGTCTCAGGACTCCAAAGCTTCTGTGAGGGAAACAGAAATGAATGCCTTCTGAACACCGACTATGTATCAGGGACATAGCTCCATTGAGTCATCCTGACCACGCTACAAAATGACAACCGTTATTCCGATTTTACTGCTGAGGAAACTGAGGCTCAGAAAGGAAGAGCAATGGCCCAGAAGCCAACCAGAAGAGCAAGAATTCCAGACAAGATGCCTCTTGAGTCCCCATTACCCCTGAAACTCCAGCTGGGGCCCTGAGTTCAAGAGTCTCACGTGCATGATGTCTGCACTCTTGCTGAAAATCTTCACGTAGGGCTTCAGGATGTTGAAGTGGAAGGCAGGTGTCAGCAGACGGCGGTGGCGGCTCCACTTGTCACCAGCACTCAGCAGAAGCCCATCCCCTAGTAGAGGCAACCACAGGGAGTGGGCAGGGGCAGCGTCTCCCCTGACCCCCCAAGGGTCCCCATCCCCCTCAGTTACTCACCCAACCAAGCCTTCAGGAATCTGTAGAAGACCATATCCTTGGGCGTGATGGCGGCTGACATGAATGAAGACCATCAGGGGCCGTGCAGAGGGGGAGGAGAGGGACTCTTGCAGGGGGGAGGGGCACCCAGCATAGCAGAATGGGACAAACGCAGAGGAAACAGTGAGGAAGGGGGAGGTGAGGGCCATGACACAGAGCAGAGCAAGGCAGAGCCCAAAGACACACCTCTATATGCTTAGACACACCCCAACATGGCACAACATGCCCAGCACACCTTGACATGGCTCCTACATGATCCAACATGTTCTACACACCCAAACACAACCCCACGCTCTACCAGGTACCTTTACAGGGACCTCAGACACCCCATCTACCCCAGCACACTCTTTGAAATCTCCCAGGACCCCAGACATGACCCAGCATGTGTTGACATGTCATGTACAGCTCAACCATGCATGGTGACCCTGACCTGATGCAACATATTCTGATATGGACACAAAGACAATCTGACATGACCTCAATGTGTCCCACAGATGAGACCCAAATAGGACTTAAAAGTGGTCCCATTAATATCACAGATGTGGACCAGGCACGACCTGGATATACCCTATGACCTGCCATGAACAAGATTCACATAAGATCTCAGAAATGTCTTAGAGGGACAAAACAAGAACATGGCCCAGGCATGACCGGACAATCTCAAAAGGCATCTCAGACAAGCAGCACACGGTCTCCAACAGGCCTCTAACGTCCCTGGCTGCAGCTGAGCCCCAGACACGACTGAGGCCGTCTCTGTGCAATCCCAGGTATAAACAAGTATCAGATACAACTAGGGCACATGTAGCAACACAAATGCAGCCAGGCATGGCCAAAGAGAAGACACCACACGGGTACACCCTCAGTGAGAGCAGACATGACTAGAGGTGGGGAGTTGGGGGTCTCGGCAAGACAGAGGCAGCAGTGTCTCAGTCACAGCCTCTCTTGCCTGCACCCAGGTCACCTGCCCAGCTGGAGGCAGCACAGAGACCTCAGCAGTGAGCAAGCTGTGGCCAGAGGGATGTCTACCTGGAGCAAAGAGCACAGGTTTGATGCAGGTGGGATGGAAGATACGGACGACTGCATGCCAGGGCCCCACCCACCAGCGGCACACATCCCCATAGGTGCTTGCCAGGCCCTGTGTGTACAGGAGACCTTCCTCCGAGCTCCGAATCTGGAGAGGAACAAAGAGGAACCAATTGCACTCCTCTGGGTGGCCAAAGGGAAGAACGCTCAGGACAGACACCCAGATCTGAGCCCCGGGAATCTCATCCAGCAGGACATCATGTTCCTGGGGTCCCTCACCCAAACTCCCTTACACAGCAACAATCAGGGTCTTTTCTCGTTTGGATTCCAAACACCACATTCACCTGACTCCTCTTTTGTTCCCATTATCCAGATAAGGAACTGAGGCTCGGAACAATGAAGACACTTGCCCACAGTCTCCCAGACAGTGGGTGGCATGCCTGAGACCTGAGCCCAGGTCTGTCTGCATCCAGGTCCTGAGTTCTTAACTATAGAACTTCTTTGAACATCAAGACAATAACTGAGGACCCTATGCCTGCCAAGACTGGGCAGTCAGAGTGGCAGTGACTGGAGGAGGAACTGGCCTAAGCCAGGCCAATTAAAGCGAATCCTGCAACTTTGCCTGGAACTGTCAGGAACAAGCTCACTTTTCCATGGGGGTTGAGCTTCTGGGATTTGCCTTCACCAGCGTGAGAGGGAAGAGATCACAGAGGAAAACAAGTAAAAAAAAAAGTGAAGACAGAGTCCTGAGAACATTGTTTGACCCCTGGACCCAGCTGTGCCTGAAGGCATTGTCCATGAACTTGACAATGGATCTATTCCTTTTCTTTGCTTAGACCACTCAGGTTTGAGTTTCCACCATTCAGAACTGAAAGAGACCTCAGCAATCAAGGAGATCTCAGAGTCACCCAGAACTTCGGTTCAGAAGCTCTCTGTCCAATGCTGCCTTTTCTCCTGCTCAGCCTGAGCTCTGTGGGGGTGAGAAAGGCAGAGAGCAAAGGAAAGGACCCAGGCTGGAGTAGACTTTCCCTGGAGACCTTCCCAGGGCCTTCAGCCAGAGGGCAATCAATTTGAAGTGCACAAGCTGCAGGGTCGGTTAGAAGGAACAGACCTGCCAGAAGTGGACATCACAGAAAGAGCAGGCCCTTGTTGCTCTGGGCCTTGGGGGAGGGGAGAAGGGGCAGGTCTGGGAGGTGGAAGCCTGGGGTGCCAGCAATGTCTGCTGCTTCACTCTACCCTCTGCTTCAAAAAATCTCTACTCATTGTTCCAGACCCAGTTCCAGGAACTGCTCCTGCAGGAGGCCTTCCAGGCTGCCACAGCCTGCCTCTGGCCACCTCCTGACCACCCCAGGTTGGGGGTCCCCCTGTCTCTATGTGTCTCCTCAAGATTGGGAGCTCCTCCCAAACAGAATCTTGGATTGAAGCCTTTTGCGGTCCCAGTGGCGCCATGACACCAGAGCAGAAGGCAGACGGCATTGGAGGGAGGAGGGAGTGAGATGTGGGTTCGAATACAGGAAGAAAAAAGGAGGGCGCTAAGAGAGAAGAGAGGAAGAGGGCCAGGCCCTGCCAGGCCACACAGAAGCATGGCACGGAGGAGCCGGGAGCCTCAGATGTGTCACAGCACCCACCACCAGGAGCTCTGTCAGTACCTGAGGCGCTGGTGACAGCCCGGATCACGTCTGGGTGGCAGGAAGGATGAGAGGTTAGATGGGGCCCTGCCATATCATAAGTCCCTGGGGGTGGGTAGGTGGTGAGCAGCCAAGTGACATCCCTCATGCCCTTTGCAACCCTGAAAGCAAGGCAGGGTTGTCACTCCTCCAAAGGAGCCTGTGGCCTCCGGAGCGGACAGCAGACAGCGTGTCTGGGTTTTGTGTGGATGGAGATCTGCCTCTTCAGCTTTTTCTCTCTCAGCGCAGGTGGGTCCTAGAGGCCTCCCCACATCCTCGGGGTGCACCTCAGGGCTCAGCAAGAAGACCTGCTCTCTGCCCAAGAGGCCGACCTTGGCTCAGAATATGCATTTTTCTTGTCCTGGGAGTGGTTGCAGGCCTGGGGCTCGGGACCACAGGGAAGGTCCTCTGGGGGAGGTTTGTGGGCAGCACAGTGGCCTCAGGATTTGTCCCTGAGTCTTGGTCCCATAACCTTTCATGTCCTAGCTGATCAACACAGTCTTCAGTTTCTCAAATGGTGAAGGTCTGCAGACCCAGGACCCTCCAGCCTCAGAAAACCCCAAAGGACAGATGTGAACTCTGCCCAGTGATCAGAAGGGTGGCCCCTACCCGTAAGCCCCTCTGCCAACCAAGCTGTGTGTACAGTGTGTCCTCTCTGTCTGTCTATCTTCTATCATAATGCATCGTGTCTGTCAGTCTGTCTATCTTCCTAAGAGCGGGTATTGCCTACCCATCTATCTATCTATGTATCAAAGTTCATCCTTTCTGTCTCTCTAGCTATCTCTCTCCTCAGCCTATGGACACACCCACCGATCAGGCTATTCAGAAATGAAGAGACTGAGGCCACGTCCCCTCAATGGGGGAGGAGGATGGATCACCTGCTGGTGTAGCGTCCTCTCCAGTACCTCAGGATGCCCCATCAGAGCCTGACAAAGACTCCCAGTGCTCCAGGCAGGCGAACATAAGTTGTCACCCTAGTGATCTGCTCCTGGGGCCCTAAGGACCATGAGGGGAAGATTCAAAGCCCTTGATGTAATTGGTTCAAAGAGGAAGAGTGACTCAGCTGAGGTCACACAGCAAAGGGGCTGGAGGAGAAAGAGTGGACTAGGCCAGCGCCCATGGCCGAGCCCACAGTGGGGGCGTCAGAATGGCTGTAACTTCCATTCCAAGGCCTAGAATCTCAGGCAACATTCACACTGAGCTTGGGAATGTCCCATTGTGACCTTGGGTATAATGAGTAGTAAAATCACAAGAAGTCCTTCCCCAAGCTGTAGTTCTCATCCCAGGCAGGAAAGGAAAGCTGGTCTGGGGGTGGACATTCATCCTTTTCACCTTGACCAAGGGAGGGGACAGCAAAGTCATCACACAAGGGCTCAAATAGTTACAAAGTCCCTGATGTATGCCAGCCTCTGGACTGGGAACTACAGTTACAGTGTCTTCTCCTCAGAGCAACCATCAAGTTGGAGAGCCAGATAATAAGTAATTGAACAATTAACTGTGAAATTAAGAAAGAGCAGAACCAAGTCAAAGGTCCAAGCCTGGGGTGCGGGTGGGGAGTTGAAGAAGGCTTCCGAAAAGAGATGTGAGAGGCCAACTCTAACCAGGCTGTGCAACAGGCTCGTTGAGACATCTTAGAAGGGAAGTGTAAGAAAAGAGGAAGGTATGCCAGGAGGGTGAGGTGATGGGGAGATGAGCCCTTGGGGGTGGGGGTGAACAGACACAGGAAAATGGGCCAGTCACAGAAAGCAAAACTTGGAGAGCACCCCTGAGGTGGTCTCAAGGCTAGCTGTGGACACTGGGTCCACATGCTAGGGGGACCTGCTGTGTGCAACCCACCCTGGGAGCCCCTCAGAAGTGCACTAACATGGGGAAGACAAGCAGGAGATGGACCCAAAGCAGGCAAGGGGTGGGGACAAGGATGTGGGAAAGGCCAGGGATGGCAGAGTGGAGAAGTAAGTGAGAAAACAGGGGCTCCTCTTGACCCCCCTTGCTTCTCTGCTGCCCTAGACCTCAGGCCAGCACTTGAGCCCCATTCCCAAACCTTGGGGGACCCCACCCACCCTGATGCTCAGCACTAATTTTTCTGCCCACACTCACCAGGCCCAGGTGACCCAACAACCAGCTCCTCTTTGGGGGCTCTGGGAAACATCGGAGGCGGCGGCAGGTGTCATAGAAGGTGTAGGCCCAGGCCAGGACTCGGGCCAGGAGCCAGGAGGCCCCCAGCAGCAGCAGGAGTAGCCATGGGGAGGCTGCCAGTGGCCCCAGTCCCAGCCAGGACAGGCTCAGCTGTAGCATCCTACAGGGCAGACAGAGGGGGCGTTCCTGAGGCCAGGAGCAGGAGTGGGGCAGGGAGTGGGCGGCGGTAATAGGTGAGCTCAGAGGCAGAGACCAGCTCACAGACAGAGGGAGAGGGCAGAGGGTGTGAGGGACAGGGACACAGAGGGGCAGGTGAGTGCTGGGGACAGGGCAGGGAGGACTGGGAGGTGGGTGAATCCAGGGGATCAGGAGAGAGGGGAGAGGGGAGACCCAGAGAAATACAGAGGAAGAGGGAAAGACAGAAACAGAGAGACACAGAAAGAGAACCGAGTTACATGGCCCACTGTTTTCTGCTCAAGTCCCAGGCCAGTCTGCTCCCTGGAGCCACTCCTACCTGGAGCAACACCTCTCCCCACCCCGGGCCAGGACCCCCAGCTCCCTTGCCCCGGGACTGGCACCTTCTGCCTGGAGCCGCTAGTCCCACAGGACTTCCTCTCCCCTCCACCTAGGGCAGCCTTTACCCCTGGTTTCCGACCTAGGGGAAGTTGACAGGGGCTGGACTAAACCAGCCAATCCCCAAACATGGGCTGCTGGCACTGGTGCAAATATTGGGCAGGGGCGGGAGGCGGTGCTACCGTGTGGTCTACGTGGGCCTAGGCCTAGCTCTGGGTCACAGGGTGTAGACACTGGATCCACAACACTCAGCACCCCCCAGTGGGATGGGGCGATTTGGGGGGTAGTCAAAGATGACTCTGGGCCCCCAAGTTTACTGTCTCCAGTAAACTTGTACTCCAGGTGCACAACAGTCTGGCAGGCGCTAAGGTCCTGCCTCCAAACGGTCCGGGGCCTGAGGCTAGACCTGTGTGCTGCAACCAGACCAGCAACTTTCCCATGGGATTCAGGGGAGGAAGGGCCCTGTGGACAGGGAGAACCTGGAGTCCAGGGGGTAGGTCTGAGGGGTCCAGACAGGGGAGGTGGAGCTGGGAAGCCCGGAATGAGTTTAGCCTGTCCTTGCTCTGACTGCCACCGGGCCAGCCCTTCTGGGATCAGTCTTCCATCTGGGATGTTGAAGGAGGTCTTGAGAGGGAGAGAGGAATTTTACACAGGAAGGAGAAAGAAGGTGCCAGGAGCTCCCCAAAAAGATGGAGTGAAGGGAAAGAGCTGGCAGCTAGTACTTGTGCTGCTGTGTACCAGTACGCCACATTAAGTAGACCTGCTTTGCACAGATGATTGTATGTACAGTGTGCCCACTATGTGCTGGGCACACTGTATCAAACATGCCTACTGTGTGCTGGGTGCACTGTACAAAGCACATCTGTGTGCCAGGTACTCTCCACAGACTGTGCCTACTGTGTACTGGGTAATTCAAAAAGCATGCCTACTCTGTATCAGCTACATACATAAAGTGTACCTACTGTGTGCCAGGTCTGTTATATAAAGTGCATCTAATGTGTGTCAAGTATTCTAATAAATACTGTCTATTGTATGCTAGGTGTTGTACATAAAACACGTCTACTGAATGCTGGGTACCCTCCATAAGGCATGCCTACGAAGTGCCAGGCATTCTATATAAAGCACACCTACTATATGTCAGGTGCTCTACATAAAGTAAACCTACTCCGTGTGAAGTACTTACATAAAGAAGGCCTATTGTGTGCCAGACATTCTACATGAAACTTGCCTACTGAATACCAGATATACTACATAAAGCACACCTACTATGTCCTGGGTGCTCCATAAAAAAGTGCTCCTTTTGTGCATCAGGTATACCCCATGCAGTAAACCTACTATGTGAAGATGTTCTGCCTACAAGGTGATGCATCCTCCTGCCCTCTGCTCTCCTGGCCTGCGTCCTGGGGAATGACGCAGAGACCCAGGTGACAGTATCCCAGGAGGGAAGACACCTACTTAACATAAGAGCAAACTGAAGCTCGGAGAGGGCAAGACTCTAGCCTGCATTGCAGGGCTGGAAGGAACCAGGGCTGGGCGTACTCCCAATCCAAGCCTTTCCATTTGCCATGCTGAGCCACCCCCATGAGGAGGACCTGTGCCCTATTAATCCAGGAACTTTATAGTGGTAACTGTCAGACGATATGGTGACTCCAAAGGGGAGATATCCTCTCAGTGGACCCAATGCTCCATTCCTGGCCATCCCTTGACCCTGCTCCGAATTGGCCTGGGGAGTGATCTCAGGTGAGGGGGCCTTGAAGGATGGAGGTCCTAGTAGACCCGTGAGCAGAAGAGCAGGGAAAGGACAGGTCCCCTGACACTGGTAAAATGTTGGGGAGACTCCAAACATCCCTCTCCCCCTCCCACTAGTTAGGGGATTCAGGTGGTTGGTCCTAGAGTCCTCAGTGAGGTGGGTACACCCTCCTCCCAGAATCTCCTCCGCTCAGCAGGGGCAGAATTCACCTGCTGGCAAGTCCATCCACAAGAGGGTGAGGGGCAAGGCCAGGGTATGATACACCACACAGAGGCCTGGACACGTGGGAGAAAGGACCCCCAGTGCCCAGAGGGCCCAGCTCACTGCACATCTACTGAGCATTTGACAACATAAGCCGCTGAATCTATTTTAAGCCCTTCAGGTAAATTAGCCTTTTTTTTTTTCATTTTACAGGTGAGGAAACTGAGGCTGAATTCCATTTGAGTGACATGTCCAAAGTCACACAGCTGGTGGAGCCAGACTGTATACCAGGCCTTACACTGGGTGCCCTGAACCAGTGGGCATTTCATAGCACCCCCTCCAAGGCACGCGGGGGTAATTAAAGCAGACAATGTCTGTGAAGCGCTCTAGAGGGAGGACACTCAGGCTGCACCCAAAGCCGGTTGGCTCTGTTCCTTCGACACTGGGGCTGAGAGCACTAACCCATGAAGTCACACAGTGAATCCCTGGCAAGGCCAAGGCAGGCAGCAGAATCTGGCCCCAAATGGCAGCTATAAGCCGAGGCTGAACTTTCAGTAGCCATGACCAAGGGCTCAAACTCCAGCAGGGCTCCTCAGCCATAGTGGGGCCGCGTCTACTCATCCAGGGTCCCCCCCCCAACCCCGCCATTCCTGGATCAGATGATAGAAGAGGAAAGGATGCCTCAGGTGGGGACTTGACTCAGAGCATGAGGAGGCTGCAGCATCCCTAGTGGTGAAGGTCTCAGCTTCCAAATGACACAAGCCTGGCTTATGAAATGTCCCCAGCCTATATATATGGGGGGCGGGGGGTCATGGTTTGTAGGCACGTCCTAGGCCTGTAGCTTTCTTGTCAAAGGTCAAACTTTACTTAAAGTGAGCCCGTCTGTTGTCCTTTTGCATCTAGGATAACGCACCTTTGGGATGGCAGAGCAATCTCCTCTTCCAGACCCCTCAGGGCACAGCGGCCATACCAGAGCAGCAGGCCACAGAGGCCCTCACCGTCCTGTCCTCATCTCGTTTCCCCAATACCATCTCACGTGCTGTAAATGTTAATTATTAACTGTCCTGTACCCACCAGTGTGTAAAACATGTGTACCTCTCTGTTTTATGTTGCATTCACCAACTGCGAGAACAAATGTTGGAGAACAAATGTCGGAGACTTTTGGGGTTCCAAAGATGTTACTTTATTGGCCAAGTTTAACCTGCTCAGGGGCGAACTCTCCAAAGTGTCCGGAGACACTGTGCCCGCAAGGGCTGCAAATGAGAGTCGTGCCGAACACTTACAGGCTTAGGGTTTTATGGAGGCGCACAAGCAAGCTGGATACAGAAGCAGATGTGGCGTTAGCGGTTGGCTCAGGGGCACAATAGGGTTACTTATTATTGGTGAGTTAACTCGTGCACTGGCTCGTGCTCCTTTACTTGGTTGGTCAGTTGAGCTCGTGTGCAGGGGTAAAATTTCCCTCCCTAGTAACTGTCCAGATGGCTATCTGCCTGACTAACCTTGTTGCTCTTACACCACATCCTGGAACACACCCTGCTCTTCAGGTGTGTCCCGGAGCCTCTTTGCTTTAGTTAGTAAAACACCTTTTGCTTCCTTACAGCTATGTTCTGGCTAGTTCCCCTTTGCCCTCAACATTTTACTTTTTATCCAGTCCCAGAGATTTATGGACTTTGCTTCCTCCCTCCCCCTTAATCTACCACCAGTGGATGTCCTGTACCCCTCCTTACCCCTCCGCCTTGGAGGGTAACGCATAACAGAAGCTGCAAAGCTGCCATTCTCCAGAGCATTTCTCAGTCCACTGAGAGTGCACTTCCCAGCACTTGTCATCAGTTTGGCTCAAATGAACTGAAAAAGAAAATTCTCCACAGGTTTGGGCATTTCTTAGGTCAACAGGGACAAGTTTCAGAGTCTGCAAACCAAGTTCTGTAGGAGACCGTTCTGCATGGCGTGGGCCCAGCTCCCACTCGGAGATATGCAGGACCCACGCCCATGGATAGGTTCTCCCGTGGGGAATCAGACCTGCAATGTGCCTAGGCCACTTTGAGTCTTGCTTTTGCTAAAAGACTTCCTCACCCTGAATTAAAACAGCAAGTGCTTACCGTAACTTCCTAAAATCCGAGCTAAACCTTCCAAGGATGAGTATAACTTGTTCAACTACTTTTCCCTTTTCATTTACAAATATCCCTCTTCTGTGATGTGATTAGCAGCATTGGCTCCTTTGTTTTCTGTAAAAGGTAACCTTCTAAAGCGAAACTATGCATAGTAAATGAGGACCATCATGTAATCTGCCCAGAAACCAAATAAAGGCCAGTCTCAGCAAGGACTGAGGCTTTTGCTCCCTTTGAGAGAAAAGCCATGCTGCTGTCCCTTTTCCTCCACCAGACTTGGTACTCCATGTGAATGTCTCATTTCATCCACAATGATGTGGACACTGCAGGCCGGTGTCCCCATGCAAGTTCAAATCCCAGCTCTGCCACTTGTCATGTGACCTTGGGAAAATCGCTTGTCCTCTCTGAGCCTCCTGTACTCCTTGGTAAAATGAAAAGCCAGGTGTGTATATCCCAGGTTGTTCGTGCCCCGGCAACAAACTGTGCTCAGGCACCTACTCTGTACCAGACTCAGTCAGTGCTTGGACCTGAGGCCTGGGAAGAAGAAGGCAGAAGGGGGCTTCTGGATTGCAGTGCTCATGTCTGATGGGGGAAGCCAACAGGAAGTCAGACCAAGTCAGATGGGGGGTGCCAATAAAGAAAAGGGACAAACTGAGATGTGGTAGAAAGTGACCAAGGGGGCTGTTCTGGATGGGGCAATCTAGGAGGGCCTCTTAGAAGAGGTGACCTTTTCAAAGAAACCTGAATAACATGGAGGAGTGAGCAGTGAATAAATATCTCCCACCAGCCCCACAGCAGCTCCAGGACTGTAAAGACCCTCACAGGGTATGGTAATCAAATGGCCTAAAACGTGTGTCATTTTTGCTTCCTTCCCCAGACATTCAGATGAGGAAGGAGCCAGTGAGGCAATTTGGGTCAGTAGCTGAAGGAAGCAGGAACCAGATCTGCAGAGACCCAGGGTTGTGATGAAATCTGGCCAGGCTCGACCCTGAGGGCACGTCCAGTGAGAGCCAGCTCTGTACACTGGGGCTGCCAGCTTCTCTGCAGTGGCACCAGGTGATCAAAGGAACTGGTTGGGGGGCAATCAGGTGCAAGGAAAACTTCAGCCAAGTCCTGAGAACCCAAATGACCTTGGTATCAACTTACTCTGGGTGGGATTTTGGGGGTGAAAAGTAGCCTGGCCACACCCACCACTCAGAAGGGGTCTCCTCAGGAGGCTCAACAGAAACCATGGAGACCATCCTCATGGAGTGGGAAGAGGTGCTTATCCAAAAACCAACAGAGTGTACCCCAAGGGTGTCGCTCAAAAGGAGCAGAGGAGACTGCAAAAGGAGAGACAGCGTTTTGCTCCCCATTTGGGAACCTGCTTAGCCAGCTTGCAAGGGGCCCTCCCAGGCACAGAGGAGCTGAGTGAATGCTCATCAGGGGCCGCACGCACAGCTGACATTGACCCAGGTTGAGCTGATGGGTGCATCAGGTGTCTCTGGCTACCTTCCTGCAGCTTCTCTGAGCCAGTAAGATAGTGTTTGGTCAGTGGGAGACCACTGCAGGCCACCATAGAGAATTAGGGGAATGACATCTGCCCTCTGCCAAAGGCTACCTACCTCCACGTTCAGCTTCAGCTACTCCCTGTGGATTCCAGGAATAGCTTGTTTCCTGGTCCCATCAGCCCGGTGGTGGTGGCAGCCCCCAGGTGATGCCAGCCTCTAGATGCTATACCTTTGTAAATGGCCCCTTCCTAAACCCTCTTCATTTAACTCATCTGAGGTAGCTGCCAGGTCCTCACCATTCATTCCCTAAAGGGATGAAAATTCCGAACAAACCAGTTATGTGGGCATTCCTTGATGTATGTCTAGGCACAGAAAAATCTGGAAAAGTACATCCAGTCCCTGGAATGGGAGGGGAAGACAAAGGAGCAACTCTTTTCTTTTAACTGTCCATACTTGCTACTTGATCCCTTTTCTTCTAGAAAACTGCACAGCATTTTAAATTATAAGTACTAATGTAGCTAACTATAAATTATCTTTTTAAAAGGAAAAATGCATGACACCATGCCTGGCACATAGTAGGACTGAATATATAAGGCCTGTGAAAAGCCAGAGGACATTGTGTTAGGAGCAAAGACTCCAGTTTCCAGGTCAAGTCCTTTCCAGGCCCACGCCTTCCTTCTGTCATAAAATAAGAAAAATAATGGCAAACACAGGCTTGGAACGAACTGTGTGTTGGCAAATGTTGTCACAGCACTACGCTCATTTCGGCCCATCTGACTTTCACAATTGCTTTGTCATTGCCCCCAGTCTTGGGTGAGAAAACTGAGACACAGAGAGGTAGAGAGACTTGCCTCAATTCCCACAGCTGGTCCTGGTGGGAACCCTGGTGTACTTTTTCCCGGGAAGCTGCATGTGACAAGTATCTGAGGCCTTGCGTGGCCCACAGGTTCCCCTCCTCCCGTCCCCCTCGTCCTTTTATTGAGTTGGCCACAAAGTGCATTTCGTTTATTCCATAAAATAAGACAAGTTTTTCATTTTCACCAATAACTTTGTTGGTTTGGATATTTTGAGTGTGTCGGCTCTCTCCTGCTATCGGCTTCTAGTGGGCAGAGGCCAGGGGTGCTGCTAAACATCTTCCAGTGCATATAACAGCCCCACAGCAAAGAATTATTTGGTCATTTTTTGCGGGGAGGGAACCCATCTCCCGCGCATCTGGTAGAAAATCCGGGCAGACCTACCGAAGAACAGCTTAATCAACCAACAATTCCCCAACATTTATGAAAATAAGTGACCAGGGACTGTGATAGAGGAACCAGACACCTGCAGGTCCGCGAGGACTCCAGAAGGCGAGTGAGGACAAAAGCGGCTGCGCACCCATGGCCTCCTAGGCTACGGGCTGCGCCCAGGTGCGCCCAAGGCGGGCGACCTCCGGCGGAGCGTGAGTACAGAAGAGAATTGGTGCGCATTCGGCCAGCATCATCAGTGGGGAACAGAAGCCCCGTCTGAATCCACAGGGCCGGGGCGCCTGTGGCGGAGGGAACTCCAGAGGCCCAGCACCCGGTGGGCTGGCAACAGACTCCGTGGGCTCTCGCACGGAGAGACTGACTCCCCCCGCCCCGTCTAGGCAGACAGGTTAATACTGGGCAGAGTCCTGGGGGCTTAAGTTAACATAAAGGGTGGCAACTGCAGACTCTGTGGTCGCCAGCCCACCAGCCCACCAGCCCACCACCCACCAGCCCGCCAGACTGGGGGATTTAAGAAGGACACTGTCATTGCCGGTCTTTTGGGATTGGGCTGGGCTGAGAGGCAGGCTTTGTGGAGAACTCTCTATTGGAAAGTGAACTGAGGTGTGCTGTGACTGCAGCATGCCTCATGGCCCAACCACCCAGCAGCCATCCGGGGGAGGGGTGGGGACACCTGGGTCCCGCCACGGGACTGAGGAGGACAGTGCCAGATACCGAAGGAAACAGGCAGGCTCCCAGGGGTGTGGGCGCCCACATCGCAATCAGGCACCCTGCTCCCACGTGACCCTGCATACCTGCCCTCAGAAACATTGCAACCAGAAAAACCGGTTTGGACAGTTAGAAACTGACAAAGGAAGGCTGATGACACATGCGTGCAATAAAGAAAAGAGTAGGTGGAAGGGGAGAACACCAAGATACCTGCAGGAGATTGCACCACTGAATTTCACAGGCATCCTACCACAGAAGTTCACACCATAAACCCACGGAACCAGAACAGATCAATTTAAGAAGCTGAGGACAACAAGAAGAGTATCACAAACAATGGGAAGACAAAGAAACAATCCCCAAATGAAAGAAAAGGAGGAAGCCTCAGAAAGAATGTTAGATGAAATAGAGGCAAGTCAACTATCAGATGTGGAATTCAAAGCACTGGTTATCAGGAAATTCAAAGAGCTTACAACGAGCTACCAGAAACTACAGGGGAGCTACAATGAACTCTCTGCAAACTATACCAACATGAAAAAGGAAATAGAAACCATTAGTAAAGGCCAAGAGGAAACGAAGGATACAATTTCTGAACTGAAGAACACAGTAGAGGGTATGAAGAATAGAATCGATATGGCGGAAGATTGCATAAGTGAGATCGAAGACAGGATAGAAAGAATCTCCCAGACGGACCAAGTAAGGGAAAAGAGAATCAGAAAAATGAGGAGAATTTAAGAGAAATGCAAGACAACATGAAACGTAATAATATCCGAATAATAGGAATACCGGAAGGAGAGGAAGAGGAACAAGGGATAGAAAACCTACTTGAAAGAGTAATAACGGAACATTTTCCTAAGTTGAGGAGAGATAAAGTCACACGGATCCAGGAATCGCAGTCCCAAGCAGGTGGAACCCAAAGAGGCCTACTGCAAGACACATCATCATTAAAATGGCAAACCTCCAAGACAAAGAGAAATCCTAAAGGCAGCAAGGGAGAAAAAGGAAGTACCATACAAGGGGGTCCCAATAAGGTTGGCTACTGACTTCTCAATGGAAACGTTCCAAGCAAGAAGAGAATGGCAAGAAATATTCCAAGTAATGAGAAACAGAGGCCTACAACCAAGGCTACTGTACCCAGCAAGGCTCTCAATCAGGATAGAAGGCCAAATAACGAGCTTCCAAGACAAAAGAAGTCTAAAAGAATACGCTTCCACCAAACCAGCTCTACCAGAATTACTAAAAAGGCTGCTTTAAGGAAAGGAAGGAAAAGAGAGAGGTGGAGAGGAACACAAGTACATAAATGGCAATGAATAAGTACCTTTCAATAATAACCTTAAATGTAAATGGATTAAATGCACCAATTAAAAGACACAGAATAGCTGAATGGAGAAGAAAGCATGACCCACACATATGCTGCCTACAAGAGACCCACCTCAGGTCAAAAGACCACCACAGACTAAAAGTGAAAGAACAGAAACAAATTTTCCAAGCAAATGGACAAGAAAAAAAAAGCCGGGGTAACAATTCTCATATCACACAAAATAGACTTCAAAAACAAGGCCATAAAGAGAGACCCAGAAGGTCACTTCATATTACTCAAGGGAAGAATCCACCAAGAAGACATTAACATTGTAAATATATATGCACCCACCTCAGGAGCACCCAAGTATAGAAAGAAAATCCTAGAGGACCTCAAGAAAGATATTGACAGCAACACAATTATAGTAGGGGATTTTAACAACCCACTGTCAAAAATGGACAGATCTTTCAAACAAAATATCAATAAAGATATTGCAGCATTAAATGACACTCTAGATGAAATGGACCTAATTGATATATAGAGAGCCCTTCATCCCAAAGAAGCTAAATACACATTCTTTTCAAATGCACATGGAACATTTCCCAAGATAGATCACATGATAGGACACAAAACGAGACTCAACAAATTTAGGAAAATAGAAATCATACCAAGCATTTTCTCTGATCACAAGGGACTGAAATTGGAAACTAACCCCACAGGAAAAAACCAAAAACACCCAAAATCATGGAGACTGAATGGTATGCTATTAAACAACGAATGGGTCAAGATAGAAATCAGGGAAGAAATAAAAAAGTTCCTGGAAACAAATAAAAATGAACTCACAACAACCCAAAACTTATGGGACACGGCCAAGGCTGTCCTGAGAGGGAAGTTCATAGCAATACAGGCTTACCTAATGAAAATAGAAGCATTCCAAACAAACAACCTAACCCGATGCCTGCAAGAACTTGAAGAACAACAACAAAGACAGCCCAGAGCAAGTAGAATGAAGGAAATAACCAAGATCAGAGCAGAATTAAACAACATAGAGACTAAAAGCACAATTCTAAGGATCAATGAATCCAGGAGTTGTTTTTT
>NW_028092750.1:6616558-6638252 GCF_014824575.4 Sturnira hondurensis
ATCTTCCGCCATATCAATTCTATTCTTCATACCTTCTACTGTGTTCTTCAGTTCAGAAATTGTATTCTTCATTTCCTCTTGGCCTTTACTGATGGTTTCTATTTCCTTTTTCATGTTGGAATAGTTTGCAGAGAGTTCATTGTAGCTCCCCTGTAGTTTCTGGTAGCTCATTGTAAGCTCTTTGAATTTCCTGATAACCAGTGCTTTGAATTCCACATCTGATAGTTGACTTGCCTCTATTTCATCTAACATTCTTTCTGAGGCTTCCTCCTTTTCTTTCATTTGGGGATTGTTTCTTTGTCTTCCCATTGTTTGTGATACTCTTCTTGTTGTCCTCCGCTTCTTAAATTGATCTGTTCTGGTTCCGTGGGTTTATGGTGTGAACTTCTGTGGTAGGATGCCTGTGAAATTCAGTGGTGCAATCTCCTGCAGGTATCTTGGTGTTCTCCGCTTCCACCTACTCCTGTCTTTATTGTGCATGTGTGATCAGTTGGAGGGGGAGGCAAAATGGTTTATGATAGCAGAAGATTATTTATGTTATTTACAGACACAGTGGGCAGAGAAGAAATAGACAATCTTTAGGCTATGTATAGAGGTAACCGTGCTCTTCGACCCAGCTTGCCACTTTTAGGAAAGGGTGGACATAAGTTAAGTGTCTTGTAGAGAAGCGGGTCTTGTGAGTTGTATGTAGAAAGCAGTGTGGTTGCGGGTGGTCAGATTTGAGGTAAGGTGAGAGTACAGGTTAATAACTGGGTGTAGCATATGAGAAAATAGAGTAATAGAATTCAGGCACCTGTAAGGTGGTCTAAGGTCCGAGAGGTGTGTTATGAAGTATTACTGTTGTATAGAACAGCTCTTATTTACAATAATATTAGATCAACACTCACGTGATAGATTCTATGTGATCTGTCTAAATGGGGGTTATGGAGCTTGGGTAGTATAGCAAAGGAGAGCAAGTGAAGTATAGAAAATTATCAATACACTGTGGAGGAAAGAGCAGTGGGAACCTGTCAGGTAGTACAATATAACCAGCCAGGACTAAGAAACCTGTACAGAAAGAGGAGGGATAGAAAGATATTCTTAAAATAAAAAAGGAGTAAGAATAATGCAAAAAATAATAATACACCTAAAAGAAAACTAAGCAGCAAACAAACATGCAATCCAACACACACACACACACACACACACACACACAAGTCAGGAGAAAGGGGGAATAAGCGGAAAATTTGGGAAGAATGGAAGGACTAAAACCGGACAAAAAGAAAAAGAAATGAAGGACAGAGTATTGAAAGATAGAGCAACAATACAGTTTACAAGATATAAGATTAATTACAAAAGAAGTTGAGAGAGAAAAAAAGGGGGAAGGGAAACACACACACACACACACACACACACACACACACACACACACACACACGAGAAAGAAGAAGCACAGTTCCTCCGTTTTCAAACTGTCCAAACCGGTTTTTCTGGTTGCAGAGTCTCTGAGGGCAGGTATGCAGGCTCTCGTGTGAGCAGGGTGCCTGATTGGGATGTGGGCGTCCACACCCCTGGGAGGCTGCCTGTTTCCTTCGGTATCTGGCACGGTCCTCCTCAGTCCCGTGGTGGGACCCAGGTGTCCCCGCCCCTCCCCTGGATGGCTGCTGGGTGGTTGGAGGCAAGCTGCGATCTTAGAGCCCCTCAGTTCACTTTCCAATAGAGACTTCTCCACAAAGCCTGCCTCTCAGCCCAGCCCAATCCCCAAAGACCGGCAATGACAGTGTCCTTCTTAAATCCCCCGGGCTGGTGGGCTGGCGGGCTGGTGACCACAGAGTCCACAGTTGCCACCCTTTACATTAACTTAAGCCCACAGGTCTCTGCCCAGTATTAACCTGCCTGCCTAGACGGGGAGTGGGGGAGTCAGTTCTCTCCCACAGAGTCTGTTGCCGGAGTCTGTTGCCTGCCCACTGGGTGCTGGGCCTCTGGAGTTCCCTCTGCCACAGGCGCCCCGGCCCTGGATTCAGACGGGGCTTCTGTTTCCCACTGATGGTGCCCAGATTGGCCGCCGCTTCTGGGCCATACTCACGCTCTGCCGAAGGTCGCCTGCCTTGGGCGCAGCCAGGAGCAGCCCACAGCCTAGGAGGCCGTGGGCGCGCAGCCGCTTTTGTCCTCACTCGCCTTCTGGAGTCCTCGCCGACCCGCAGGTGTCTGGTTCCTCTGTCACACTCTGTGGTCTCCTATTTTCATAAATGTTGGGCAACTATTGGTTGATTATGCTGTTCTTCGGTAGATCTGCCCGGATTTTCCACCAGATGCGCGGGAGCTGGGTTCCCTCCGTGCTACTCACTCGCCATCTTAACCCACACCCCGTAGAGCTATTTCAAGTTGTCTGATTAATAGTTCTCCTGGTCAAAATAATTTTGTTTAACATAATTGAAATTATGGGAACTTTTGTCCTTTTGTACTTTTCCTGATTACCTTTGTATTAATTTTTTCTGCTTAACTGATCATGCTATGCACCTATAAATGTTAATCACTAATAGAAATAAAAATATAAAAACCTGCTTGTACTTGCAATAAACAGAACAGTGCTTCACCTGCCTTTGAGCTGTGTAGTTGCCTGTTACCCAGCGCCGATGCCTATCCTCACTTCGAGGGACCCCTGGACCCTGCTGTGGCTGGACTGCGGCAGTAGGGGAAGAAGTAAATTTGGGGGCCCTGGAGTCACTTTTGCCCACCCCCATCCTGCTCCTCCACTCCACAAGGGAGTCACTGAGTCCTGAGGATCCAGCACCCACACCCTGTGACACTGAGCTGGTACCTCTTGGGACCCAGCAGGCTCTGGTTCCAAGTTTTGGGTGACTGCCATCTGGGAGGAAGCAGCCTGGTGTGCAGGGATTGGCTGACTCTGTCCCTGGTGTTCAGGGACCAAGACCCTAGCAGGGCGGAAGGAGAGGTTGCCTGGGACTAGGTGCTCTAGGTACAAGGTACAGGCTGAGGCTGCCAGGCTGACTGGGTGGGGAAGGGTGCTAGCTAAGGCAGTGGTGTCTCTAGGGAGCAAGCTGGCCTAGGGGGAGTGTGGTTTCCTTGTAACAGGAGCCCTTGGCAACCTTCCACTGGCTGATTCCTTTTGGCGGTTCTTCAGTAGTCTTTCTCCCTTTTCCTTCCCTCTCTCTCCTTCTCCCTCTCTGTCTTTCTCTGTCTCTTCCTCTCCCTCTTCTTCTGCATTTCCCTGGGTCTCCCCTCTCCCCTCTCTCCTGATCCCCTGGATTCACCCACCTCCCAGTCCTCCCTGCCCTGTCCCCAGCACTCACCTGCCCCTCTGTGTCCCTGTCCCTCACACCCTCTGCCCTCTCCCTCTGTCTGTGAGCTGGTCTCTGCCTCTAAGCTCACCTACTACCATCCCCCACCCCCTGCCCCACTCCTGCTCCTGGCCTCAGGAACGCCCCCTCTGTCTGCCCTGTAGGATGCTACAGCTGAGCCTGTCCTGGCTGGGACTGGGGCCACTGGCAGCTTCCCCATGGCTACTCCTGCTGCTGCTGGGGGCCTCCTGGCTCCTGGCCCGAGTCCTGGCCTGGGCCTACACCTTCTATGACACCTGCCGCCGCCTCCGATGTTTCCCAGAGCCCCCAAAGAGGAGCTGGTTGATGGGTCACCTGGGCCTGGTGAGTGTGGGCAGAAAAATGAGTCCTAGGAATAAGGGTGAGTGGGTTCCTCGAGGGGTTGGGAATGGGGTTCAGTGGCTGGGCTGAGGTCTGGGGCAGCAGAGAAGTGAGGGGGCTCTCTTTCCTCACTCCCCACCAGGTCCGTTCCTCTCCTTTATGCACTCCATGCCCTGAAACCTTTCTTGCTTTTACCTTTCCTCACCCCAAGCCTGCTCCAACTCCTCTTCCTGCCTGTTTCTCCCCATCAATGCACCTCTGAGGGTTTCCCACGGCAGGCTGCACAGAGCCAGGTCTACTGGTGTCCCCACAGTCCCCACTGCCAGACGGGAGGCCTCCCCGTGTCCTCTCCCTGCCTGGCCCATCTCTGTCAGCCTCAGGCCAGTGTCTGCTCCTCTCGGGGCCTCTGCTTTGCCAGAGGAATTAACTGTGACCCCCACCATCCCTTCTCACATGGGGGCAGAGCTGGGCTGAGTCTCTCCTCCTCCCCTTCCGCAGGCACTTCTCTTTTCTGGCCTTCCAACCCTGCCCACTACTCCCCCTCCCCCCGGTTTATCTGTGGGCCCCATTGCCCATCTTGGATCAAAGTCAACCATTCCTCCTTTCAGAGGGAATAGCTCTGGCCTCTGCCCTAAAGGCCAGGCTTCCTGGAGGACGCTCTTGCCCACCCCTAACTCCTGTCCTTCTCCCCAGAGACATGTTGTCCATGCTGCCCCTCTTGCCACATCACACTTTGGACTTTGTTGTCACCCGTGAAGGCTCTATCTCCAAAGCCACCAATCTGAGCGTCGCATCCTCCGAGCAGAAGTCCCTCTTCCTCCCAGCTTCTTTCTCCTTCTTCCTCTCCCATTTAAGTTCCCGCCAGTGTTTCCACTCCCTTCTCCATCCCAGATCAACTGCTTCCTTCTGACTCCACTTCCTTGGATGCATTTAGCTTGGATTCCACCCTTTGCACGCGGGCTGAAGTCTCTTGCCATTTCAGCTTTCCTTCACGGTCCTTTGGAAAAGCTTTGCTTGTTTGAGCTCTATCACCACGTTGTCTGATTGGTTCTCCATGATGATGCTAGAGAAGGTCATGAAACAAGACAGAAGGGTGACAGCTAACCCCCTCTTCTGGGTTTGGGCATGGAACATGGCCATGGGTGCTCTTCCCTTCTGCAGTCCCGCTGGCTGTGTGACCTCAGCTGAGTCACTCTTCTTCTCTGCAGCGATCTTGTAAAGTGCTTTAGGGTCCTGGGAGAGCTGGGAGCAGGTCACAAAGTGAAAACAACTAGAGCACCTGCCTAGAGCACCTGGTCAGGTATTGGTCAGGCTCTGATGAGGCATCCTGAGGGACTGGAGAGGACACCTCATGAGGAGGGGAGCCATCTTCCTTCCCCTGTTGGGGGATGTGGCTTCAGTTTCTCATTTGTAAATGGTACGATTAATGGGTATGTCCACAGCTTCAGGAGAGATAGATAGATAGGATGTACTGTGAGAGATGATGGGTAGATAGATGATACATAGACAGATAATAGAAAAACAGATGGTGGGTGGTTGGATAAATGAACAGATGACTAGACAATGGATGGGTAAATGGTAGATGAATGAATGGATAGATTGTGAATAGATAGATGATAGATGATTGATGAATAGACTGATCAATAGATTGATAGATATAGATAAATGATATATATATATATGAATGATATATTGATAGAGAGAGATGATAGGTGAATAGATAATAGGTCGATACATACATAGAAGCAGGAGATAGATGCATATGCACTGTGTATGTACTGTTTACCTGTCTCTCTGTGTTCTTCTCTTTCCCTCCCTCACTCTCCCTGTTTCTCTCTATTTGCCCTTATTTCTCTGTTCATCTCTCCATCAGTGTCTCCTCATCTCCATACACTTCATGGCTCCCCATCACCCTCACAGTCAATCTCCTGCTTCTACTCACTCATGGTTCCTTGCTCGATCTGCTCCCCTCTCTGCCTTTCTCTGTTGCTTACCCATTTCACTCCAGCCGCACTGACCTCCTTCCTGCTGCTCACAGCCAGGTGCTGGCTTTCTCACCTTCAGACCTTTGAGTAATCTACTTCTTTCCATCTATCCATTTATCTATCTATCTATCTATCTATCTATCTATCTATCTATTCTATCTAGCATCTATCTCCTAAAGAAACAGAGAGACAAAAAGAGAGAGGGGACAGGGAAAGACATAGGTAGATAGATACAAGAAAAGACAGAGGCCAACAGACAGAAGCTGGCGTAGTCAGATGGAGACAAGTGTAGACCAATAATCCAGGCAGAAGGAGTTAAGGGGGTGAGTGGGGTGTGGTGGGTAAGGGGTACAGTGGGAAGCTGTAGCCCGTTTCCAGGCCTTGCCTCATCCCCATTCATTCCCAGGTGAAGACCAATGAGGAGGGCTTGCAGCTGATAGAGAAACTGGGCCACTACTTCCGTGACGTCCACCTCTGGTGGATTGGGCCCTTCTACCCCGTCCTGCGGCTCATCCACCCTAAGTTCATTGCCCCCCTGCTCCAGGCCCCAGGTATCTCTCTCAGGAGCCCCCAATCCCTTCCCTTGTTTCTGCTCCCAGCCCTTCTCACCCCTAGAGAGATCAGGTTGAGCAGGAGGATGGGGCAACATTGACAGAGACCATAGCTTGGACTCTCACTGGCTGAGGGAGTCTGGGAAGGTCCTTGGCTCTCACTGTTTGTCAAAGTCTCTTTCAGTTTGAGTGACGGAACCTCAACATTGTTGGTCTAAATAAAGAACAGAGATCTATTGCCTGAAAAGCTCAGGGAAGACTGTCCTGAGGCATGGCTGGATCGAGGTCTTAAAGAATGCCATTGGACGTGGGTCTTCATCTCAGAGTTCTGTGTTCCTCTGCACCAGCCTCACTCTTGTGCTGGTGAAAAGGCATCCCAGAGTTCACCTGCCCTGGAAAAGGGAGCTCATTCCTTACAGATCCCCCCCCCCAAAAATGACAGGATTTCTTAAATTGGCCTGGCCTGGGTTACAGGGACTAGTTCCTCATCTAATCACTGTGACCTGATTGCCCAGGCTCAGGGCCATATACCTAGCTCTGGAGTGAATGCTGGGTTGGCATGGCTACCCTCCTGACCACTTGGATTGAGAGTGGAGGAGGGATGGAGTGCTGGTTCAAGGAGAAAGGGATGGACACTGGACAGGCTGATCCCAGAGGCCCATCTACCAGCATCCTTACTAGGTGGGTACTTCCTGGGTGAGAAAACTGAGACTCAGAGAGGCATAGTGACTTCTGAAGGCCACAGAGCACGTGGAAGCTTCCCTCTTAGTTCTGTCTGTTCTCAGCTGCCCTCCCTAGCTGCCCTTGATGGGAGGAACCCTAAGCTAGAAGGTGATTTGGGACAGGAAGACAGATGGCCGGCCTATTATGGGGGGACATCCACCAGACCCCAGGTTGGTTAACAGTGTCTGGTTGGCCTTGGGGTGTGTTCTAGAAGGAACAGTGGCAGCTCTCCATGGTGAGAGGGGCAGCATCCCCTGGTCTTTTTAAGGACAGAAGCGCCCCTGAGCTAAGCACATACTGCTGAGTGAGAACCCTGTGGAGGCGAACAGGAGAAAGCCTGGGTCATCCCTGAGCCATGTCTGGAACAGTAATGAATCGCATTTAAGTCCTGTTTGTGGGACACACTGAGGTCATGCAAGATGGGTTTTTGGTCCATGTCAGAGATTGTAGTGTTATGTCAGGGCATGACACACATGTTGGTGCCATGCCAGGGCATGTTAAGACATGTTGAGTCGTGTTGGATATCCCAAGAGATGTCAGAGAGTTCTTGGGCAGATTGGTGTCTGAGATCCCTATTAAGGCATCTGGTAGAGTGCTTGCCTCTGCTCTGGTGTGTAGAACATGTTGAATCCTGTAGGAACCATGTCAAGGTATGCTGGGCATATCATGCCATGTTGGGGTATGTCTAAGCATGTAGGGATGTGCCTTTGGGCTCTGGTCCCCCCTTGCCTCCACCCTCCTCATTGTTTCCTCTGACTTTGTCCCATTTCTGCTATGCTGGACTTGGAGGGGGAATGCTACTCCTGGCTGGGTGCCTCCTCCCCTCTCCAAAAGTCCCTCTCCTCCCCCTCTGTATGGTCCCTGATGGTCCTCTTTCATGTCAGCCACTGTCGCACCTAAGAATGGACTTTTATACAACTTCATGAAGCCTTGGCTAGGTGAGTAACCAGGGGTGAAGGGGATTGGGACATCCTTGGGGGACTAGGGGAAAGCACTGCCCTTGCCCACTTCCTGTGGCTGCCTCTACTAGGGGATGGGCTTCTGCTGAGTGCTGGTGACAAGTGGAGCCGCCACCGCCGTCTGCTGACACCCGCCTTCCACTTTGAAATCCTGAAGCCCTATGTGAAGATTTTCAACAAGAGTGCAGACATCATGCATGTGAGTCTCTTGAACTCAGGGTCCCACCTGGATCCTTGGGAAAGCAGCTGGGGGTTGGCCTCAGACACAAGGTCTGGAGTCCTGACTCTGTTGGATGGTTTTGGGGCCAATGCGTTTCCCCTCTAAGCCTCAGCTTCCTCATTTGTAAAACTGAGATAATAATCCCTTTTAAATGGTGGTTAAGATGAAGTAATGAATCCTGTTCCTGGCACTAGTGGTCAGAAGGATTTAGTTTCTAGTCTGCTCCCTGAAGCCCTCTAAATTCAAGATGATAAGAATGAACATTGAATAGTAGCCTTTTCCATATAACATACCCCTTGAAAACTCAGGGGCTTGAAAAAAATTAGTATTTGTTGTTGCTCATGAGATGATGGATCAGTTGAGTAGTTCTTGGCTGGAATCACACAATGTCTGGGATCTTGACAGGGTTTGGTAGATAGCTCTGCTGATCTAGGCTCGGATCTGTCTCATGTTTGAGGCTTGACCAACTGTTGGCTGGTTTAGGATGGCTTTCGTCTTACAACTGGACTTCTGCATTTGCCTTTCATTTTCTAGTAGGCTAGCCTGGGCTCTTTGCATAGTGGGGACTACATTCCAAGAGAACAAGTAGAAACATGTAGTACCTCTTGAAGCCCAGTTTCAGAATTAGCACACCATCTTCTATTGGCTGAAGCATGTTGATATCCAGCTCAAATTCAATAGGTGGATAAAGAGGTTCCACCTCCTAATGGAAGAACTGCAGTGTCTCATTGATAAGGATGGGGATATGAGGATATAGGGAGGGACAAAAAAAGGGAAACATTTTTGCAGTCACCTACCACTATGATGATGCTGAAGATGATGACGATAGCTAACAGTTACTTACTTAACATTTACTGTACATTAAAAAATGATGTGCTGGTTCTACGGCATATGTTGTATAATTTGCAGAGATGATTACTTATTATTATTTAAAAATATATTTTATTGATCATACTATTATAGTTGTCCCATTTTCCCCCCACTATAATTGTCCCATTTTTTCCCCCCAGCACCCCACCTCCCACTAGCATGTCCATGAGTTGTACATATGAGTTCTTTGGCTTCTCCATTTCCTACACTATTCTTAACCTCCCTCTGTCTATTTTGTACCTATAAATTATGCTTCTTATTCCCTGTGTCTTTTCCTCTGTTCTCCCCTCTCCTCTTCCCTGCCAATAACCCTCCATGTGATCTCCATTTCTGTGATTTTAGTCCTGTTCTAGTTGTTTGCTTAGTGTTTTTTAAGTTCAGATGTTAATAGTTGTGATCTTGTCATTTTACTGTTCATATTTTTATCTTCTTCTTTTTCTTAGATAAGTCCCTTTAATATTTCCTATAATAAGGGCTGGGTGATGATGAGCTCCTTTAACTTTACTTTGTCTGGGAAGCACTTTATCTGCCCTTCCATTCTAAATGACAGCTTTGCTGGATAGACTAATCTTGGATGTAGGTCCTTGCCTTTCATAAGTTTGAACACTTCTTTCTGGCCCCTTGTTGGCTGCAAGGTTTCTCTTGAGAAATCAGCTGATAGTTTTATGGGAATTCCTTTGTAGGTAACTGTCTCCTTTTTCTTGCTGCTTTTAAGATTGTCTCCTTTTTAATCTTGAGTAATGTAATTATGATGTGCCTTGGTATGTACTTCCTTGGGTCAAAATTCTTTGGGACACTGAGCTACCTGGATTTCCTGGAAATCTATTTTCTTTGCCAGATTGGGGAAGCCCTCCTTCATTATTTTTTTCAAATACATTTTCAATTTCTTGCTCTTCCTTTTCTCCTTCTGGCACCCCTATGATTCGAATGTTGGAATGTTTAAAGTTGTCCCAGGAGTTTCTAAGTCTCCTCTCTTCTTTTTTTGTATTCTTGTTTCTTCATTCTGTCCTGGTTGAATGTTTATGTCTTTTCTTCCAAATTGTCGATTTGAGTCCTGGTTTCCTTCACTTCACTCTTGGCTCCCTGTTTTTTTTTTTTTTTACCTTTATTTCACCCTGCATAGCTTTCACTTTTTCTTCTATTTTGTGACCATATTCAACCATTTCTGTGAGCATCCTGATTACCAGTATTTTGAGCGCTGCATCTAATAGGTTATCTATATCATCATTGCTTAGTTCTATTTTTGGAGCCTTGATCTATTCTTTCACTTGGGCTATATATATATTTGTGTGTATATATATATATATATATATATATATATATATATATATATATAGTCTCTGTGCACCTGTTACATAGTAAGGGGCAGAGCCTTAGGTATTTGCCAGGGTGGGGCAACCCACTCCATGTGTTGTGACACTGTATGTGGGGGAGGGATCAGAGAGGGAACAATGCCACTTGCTTTCAGTCACTTCCCCCACTACCCACAGGCAAATTGGTCCCTCATGGTGCCGATTCCAAACGGGTGAGCTTGTGTACATTCTAGGACCTGTGCTTCTCTCCAACAACTCTCCTGTGAGGCTGGGAGTTTCTCCCACCAGTACAACCCCCACAGGTTTTTACAGCCAGACATTTTGAGGCTTTATTTCCCCACACTGGAATCCTGGGTTGCACGGTGTGTCTTGCTCTCCAGTTGTTCTTCCTGGTTATCCACATGCAAATGTGGGACCACCTGGTCTGCCAGCTGATGCCTTGCCACGTGTCCTCTCTGCCCTGGCCGCTCACCTCCACCCCTATTACCAGTCTGAATGGATGTTTCTTCTTTAATTCCTTGGTTGTTGGACTTCCGTACAGTATGATTTTTGGCAGTTCTGGTTATTTGTTTTAAAATTTTTTGTTGTCCTTCTTTTGGTTGTGGGAGGAGGCAAAGTTACCTACATCTTCATCTTGGCTGGAAATGATGAGATGATTATTATTGCCACTCTAGAGTTGATGGAACAGAAGGTCAGAGAGTTTGGGGAGCTTGCCTGAGTTCACATAGCTAAGGAGTGAGTTATGAGTGGTGGATCATGGATTTTAACCTGGCTTGTCTGACACCAAAACATGTCCTCTTAACTTCACTGAAAACTTGACAGATGGCGCCCAGAGGAGAGCAATGACCTTGAACCCAAGTCTTCTGACTCCCAGCCATGGAGTCCTCATGTCCTAAGAGTACCAGATTCCACTCCCACCAATGCCTGGTCCTCCCTGGGGATGAGTGCCTGGGGCAGAGGACCAAGAGGCAGAGTCTGGGGGAGTCCATCTAGGTGGTTGGGCTGGGGGAAGGGCTCAGGGAAGGCCCTGCTCTGTCCCCTTCTCTGTCCAGTCCAAGTGGCAGCGCCTGGCCTCAGAAGGCAACACTTGTCTGGACATGTTTGAGCACATCAGCCTCATGACCCTGGACAGTCTGCAGAAATGTGTCTTCAGTTTTGACAGCCACTGCCAGGAGTGAGTCTCTGCCCAGAGCCTAGGAACATGAACCATAGACCCAAGGGAGTAGATGGAGGGAGGACTGACTAGGGTAATCACAAGGGTGTTCCAGAAGGAGGTGGGTCAGAGCTGGACATTGAAGGACAAGGATGGGGAAAGAGAAAGAGTGATCCCTCAGGTAGGTAGAAATGTTTGATAAGAGCCAGGAGACTAGAATGAGCAGAGTGTGTGTACCTGTGATGAGACATCTTGGAAATGAGGTGGGAGGGCTTGGCAGGGGCTCGATATTTGGTCCATTAAAAAGCCAGGCAAAGAGGTATGAACTGTATCCCGAGGTTTCCAGGGAGCCATGGCAGGTGTTTGAGCAGAGGAAGGTTTTGGCTCTAAGCTGAGCTCTAGAGTCTAGAGATGATTGACTGTTGTGTACACACAGGGTGCAAGGAGAGAGTGAAGAGGAGGACTGAGTTTGGTGGAGAAAATGGGACATATTTGAGAGAGATCAAGGAAGAATGGGCAGGGCCAGATATTGCAAAGGGGAGAGAGGGGATGAGCATGATGCCTAAGCTTTGTCCTGGGGCCTAAGACTTGAGGAAGCTCAGAGAGATGGAAGCATGTGTGGAGAGCATCCTTTTCTGGATCGAACGTGGTTTTGAGCTCTAGCTGGGAGGGCCTCCCAGGATTTCATGTGTGTTAAGGAGCTGCTTTTTCTGGCCTTTCCTGCAGGAATCCCAGTGAATATATCGCTGCCATCTTGGAGCTCAGTGCCCTTGTGACTAAACGGACCCACAATATATTCTTGCACGTGGATTTCCTGTACCAACTCACCGCTGATGGGCGGCGCTTCCACAGGGTTTGCAACCTGGTGCACAACTTCACAGATGCCGTCATCCAGGAGCGGCGTCGCACCCTCATCAGTCAGGGTTCTCATGACTTCCTCAAAGCCAAGGCTAAGACCAAGACTTTGGACTTCATTGATGTGCTCCTACTGGCCAAGGTGGGCTTCTCTGGGATCTGAATTCAAGAGGTAGAATGGACATTGATTTCAAATGTCAGATTGAAGAACCAGGACTTGAAGCAAAGGGCACTATGGAGCCATTCAGGGTTCTTGAGGAAGGGAGGAATGGGTCTGAGATAAGCTGTAGCCATGACTGTGTAGAAGGCTATCTGGAAGGAGTAAAGAGGAAGCAGGAGACCAGGAAGGATGTGTGTGGGGTGAGTTCTGGAGCTGATGAGGGAAGGATCCTGTTTGTATGACAGAGCTTCAGGGATTGTTGGAGGTTAGACACAGACATCCTCAGGGCCAGTGTGATCCAAGGCATCTTGCCTTTTCTTAAGGATGAAGATGGGAAGAGATTATCAGATGAGGACATCAGAGCTGAGGCTGATACCTTCATGTTTGAGGGTAAGGGTCCCAGTGTGGGACCACAGAGGGGGTGGGTCTCACCATCCCAGGGACTTGGCAGGTGGACCCTGGGCCACCTCATCCCGCCCAGTCCTCCCCACCCACCCTGAAGGCCTTGACATAAAGGTGCTGCCCACCTCTGGTGCAGAAGCAGCCCAGACACCCAAGCCTGTCTGTCTGCCTCCCAGGCCATGACACCACAGCCAGCGGTCTCTCCTGGGTCCTGTACAACCTCGCACGCCACCCAGAGTACCAGGAGCGCTGCCGGCAGGAGGTGCAGCAGCTCTTGGGGAACAGGGAGCCTAAAGAGATTGAGTGGTGAGTGTGGGTTCTCAGGGCTCTTCCTGATCCCCCCTCACCCCCACATAGGCTGTGCTCCCGAAGTGGGGAAGAGGGAGGGTCTTTGTCGTTGATTCTGCCATTCTGCCATCCCGTTTAGTGGGAGTGGAAGCAGAGCGCAGAGGCAGGGTCTGGTATCCAGCTTGGATGGCAGGGGAAAGTTTGCCAGGTTTGGAGCCAGAAAGATCTGAGTGTCCCCATTTATTGCCTCACTAACTTTCTATGTGACTTTAATAAAGTCGGTTTCCCTTTCTGAATGCCGCTCTTCTCCTCTGCAAATTGTGTGTGTGTGTGTGTGTGTGTGTGTGTGTGTGTGTGTGTCTGAATCTCATGCCCACAGGGCTGCTGGGAGAATGTGGCAACGTGTATAAAACAGAGGCCACCCAACCTGTGTTCAGTAAATGAACTTCTCCTCCCCTCCCTTGTATTTCTGCCTGGCGTTGCAATCTTTCCCCAGATCCCCACTCCCCTTAATTTTTGCTTTTTTTTTTCTGATGCCCACCTAATAGTCTATTCCAGGGATTCCCAAGATGTCTTCAGGGGTAAAAAGTCATCCATTATTCATTCAGTAAAAACATCTGTGCTGCCTGACCTTTCCCAGCTCAGCGTCCAGTCCCATCTGGGTCCTACCTGGGTGGGGATGGGGCTGGTGCTGGGGCTGAGAGGAAAGGAGGTGAGACTGGGCAGCAAAACAGCAAATACGATTCACCACATGGAGTGAACAGTGCTCTTGACCTGGGGGATGCTTGTGCAAAGGCCAGGACAGAAGCATGCGGGAGTGAGCCTGGCATGTTTGGGAGGGAGTAAAGGTGTCTGGATCCTTGTGACATTTACAGTGTGAAGAACCATAGGGGCCCCCCCATGAGGCCGAACTGGTCACGAAAGCCCCCCTGAGGGTGCTTTGGAAAGCATGTTAGGAGTTTCCAAGTGTGTCACTTCCTTCCTTCTGGGAAGCTGATGTTGGATAAAAAATAAAGTGGGTAGGGATGCCACCATGAGGGACCCACACTGGGCAGAAATAATCAGGCAGCAGTGGCCACGTGCTCAGTCATGGAGGGGGGCGCTGCCCAGGTGAGCGTGGCCTTGGTGCGAATGCTGCAGTAGCGCCCACAGACCCCTAGGGGAGGCTGCCAGCCAGTTGTTCTTCTTGAGGCTGCACAGCAGACTCTTTCTCCATGGAAAAGCCATGACTAACACCGGCCAATGGGGAGCCAAGGGAGGTATCTGGGAAGGGGAGAGACAGGTCAGACATGGGCGTTAGAAATACCTCCCTGTGACTATGAGGACAAACTGGAGGGTATGACCTGGGGCCTGGGGACCCAGGGACCAGATTCTGGGCCGAGTTCCGAAGGGTGGAAGGGAGATGTTAGACTGGACAAACACTCTGCAGGTGGCGTCCTCCACCTCTAGGCTTAGCTCAGCACTACTGTCCTGTGACATGGAGAGACGTTTCTCTCCCAACCTCAAAAAACTGCGCACTTGGTGAAAACTCAAACAGTGCAATGCAAAATGGTTGACCCTACTATAAGCGTTTGTATATTTTCCCTCCCAGTTTTGTTGAGTGACATATGACACCATGTAGGTTTACTGTGCACAATGTGGTGATGGGACACGCATTCACAAGGAGTGCAGGGAGGTTAGCGGACACACTCACCGCCTTGGGCGGGGAGGAGGTGAGGGTCTAGTTCTTTTCGTTCCCACTTCATCCGTTGTATGAGTACCTTCCACCAAATGGTCCAACCCTTGCCCCGGGGTTGGTGGGCCTCCTTTACCAGATGCTCACATTTCATCTATTCGCATGTGGTCTCCAAGCTCTCTGTTCTGCTCCATGCATCTGTTTTCCTGTTCTTGTACAATACCACACAGCTGTTTTCTTTTTCTTTTTAATTACTGCTTTTTTTGTGATGGGTCTTAATATTTGGTAGACTGAGTTCCCTTTCTTTGATCTTTTATTTTTATTTTTTAAAAAGATTTTATTTATTTTCAGAGAGAGGAGAAGGGAGGCAGAAAGAAAAGGAGAGAAACATCAATATGAGACAGAAACATCAGTTGGCTGCCTTTTGCAGGCCCCAACATGGAACCCCACCCGCAACCCAGGCATGCACCCTCACTGGGAACTGAACCAGTGACCCTTCAGTTCACAGGCCAGTGCTCAATCCACTGAGCCACACCGGCCAGGGCTGATCTTTTTAAAACTGACCTAGCTCTTAATGGACTTCAATTTTTTTCAAATTGAATAACATAATCAAGTTCCAAACACATGCACGCACACACACATGAAGTAGATTTTTATTAGATTGTATTAAGTATTGATTAATTTAGGCTGAATTAGCACTGTTACATTAGGTCATCCCAACTTAGAGTATGGAGTGAATCTTATTTATTTACATAACCTTCTAAGTCCACGATGAAGATGTTTATATTTTGGTAATTATACAATTTAAAAGAATAGTATGCAATGGTATAAAGCTTTTAAGACTGCCCTGTGACTGCTGTGTTTTGCTCAGAAATGGTTCTAGAAACATCAACCTACATTTTCTTCTAGCAACTTTTGTGATTTTGACTTTCAAATGCTTCAGTTTTGGGTTCATCTAGAATTTATTTTGTTATAGGAGGGAAGGTCAGAATGAGGTGGGAAGAGGATCTTTTGGGGCAAGAGGACACGGGGGGAGGTTGGTGGGGAGAGGGTGCCTCTATTTATTTAAGGTATGTACGGATTTGGGGATATTTGACCCGTCTGGAGTTTATTTCATTACAGAGAGAGACCCTCATGGAGCTGGTGGGGGCGGGTCTCCGGTTTGCTCCCCGATAACTGCTGGACTGTTCCTTAGGGACGACCTGGCCCGGCTGCCCTTCCTGACCATGTGCATCAAGGAGAGTCTGCGCTTGCATCCCCCCGTCACACTCGTCTCCCGCTGCTGTACCCAGGACATTATGCTCCCTGATGGCCGTGTCATCCCCAAAGGTGCTGGGGATGACAGGGGGAGGAGGGAGGTAGTCCTGTGAACCCGGACCTCATCCTCACTGGCCCCTCCGCACCCCCCGCCCCCCAACCCCCAGGAAACATCTGTGTCGTCAGCATCTTTGGAGTTCACCACAACCCATCAGTCTGGCCGGACCCGGAGGTGCGGTCCCTTCCTTCTTGGCGCCCTGGGACCCGGTGATGGGGCGGATCCAGACCGGGGAAGCCAGACACGCCCTCTCCCTTGTATCTACATGTCCATTGGGGGGTGCCTGTGTGTTCTGAGGAACCCCATCAGCAGGCCCACCTCTCTTTGCCCCCAGATATATGACCCCTTCCGCTTCGACCCAGAAACACCCCAGAAGAGGTCACCTCTGGCATTTATTCCCTTCTCTGTGGGGCCCAGGTGAGGCCCGCGGGTGTCTGAGTGGGAATGGGGTGTGGGCGGTTGGGCTCAGGACATATCCCAGTCCACACGGGGGTGCCAGGCGCAGTTAGCCCCCTTCGCCACCCCTGCGGGCGGGCGAGGGGGGGACGGCGTGCAGGGCCAGGTCCCGGGTCAAGTCGGAGCCCCCACTCCCTCCCTCGCTCGACACCGCAGGAACTGCATCGGGCAGACGTTCGCCATGGCCGAGATGAAGGTGGTGCTGGCGCTGACCCTGCTGCGCTTCCGCGTCCTGCCCGACCAGGCGGAGCCGCGCAGGAAACCCGAGCTGATCCTGCGGGCAGAGGGCGGACTTTGGCTGCGGGTGCAGCCGCTGGGCGCTGACGCTCAGTGACGCCACCCCCCCTCACCCCACACACCTCCCTGTGCAGGGTCCCAGGAATAAACCGTGCTGTCACCTCTGCCCCAGCCTCCCTGCGGCGCCCCGAGGTGTGGGCGTGGCCGAGTGGAGGGGTCTCGGGTGTCTCTGAGCTCCAGACCCTGCCTGCCTCTCCTGCCCAGCACAGGGCCCCACGCTGATTGCAGGTTCTCCTAGGGCTCAAGCAGGGACTTTATAGTGCGGGTAATGGGGAACCATGGCAGGTGTCAGAGCAGGAGAGGGACCACAGTTGAAGATGGACTTGAGGGGCACAGTCGAGAGTGAGTCACACAGGAGAACCCATAGCTATGCTACACTCTGGCCACCCTGACCTCAGTTCTGATCTCTTAATAGAGCCAGTCTTTTCTCACCTCGGAATCCTTCCCAGTGTCCCTATGGTCACTGTTACAATGTCTCTTTGAAGATGAGGATCACCTTGGATGCTGAGGTGGAGGGGGTACCTAGAAGCAGTCAGGGTCAGATGACCCTGGGTCTACCACACCTTGGACTTATGACAAAATCACAACCCCAGTCTGCTATTTGCTGGCTGTTTAGCTCGGGGAACATGGTGTCCCTCTCTGAGCCTCAGTTCCTTTACTGATCCACAGGGGCCACTTCATTGCCCTGTTGTGGAGTCTGAATAAGTAAGCAGGTGCAGCGACCCAGTCATCATCTGGTAAGCTTCAGTCCTTAGTGAGGATTCGTTTCTTCCCTTTCCCTTTTTGGCATCACATTCCAAATTTTAAATTAAAAAGAAATCTTAGAAGTTAATTTTAAATTTCCTGCTGTTAAAGGAAACTATAAAACACAAAACCCAAAATGTTAAGAGAAAAAAGAATAAATGCTAAAAAAGAAAGCTATCAGTAGAAGATTCAGTAAATTTAAAATATCCATGGTTACAGCTGAGAAATTACAAGGGTCTTTGATGCGAAGCTGGCCTGAAGGTAGGAAATGGGGAAAAAATACTTTTCTTCTCCCCCCTCGAGATGCATGACCTTTATTTCACTCTCACCCATCGGGGGTATCCAACCTTTTGGCATCTCTGGGCCACACTGGAAGAAGAGTTGTCTTGGGCCACGCATTAAACACACAAACACTAACGAAAACAAAAAAAAAAATCCACGTTTTAAGCAAATTTAGGATTTTGTGTTGGGCCGCATTCACAGCCCTCCTGGGCCGCATGCAGGCTGCTGGCTGTGGGTTGGATGCCCCTGGCCCCTAGATGTCCCGGGACATGGAGGTCGGCTGGGTCTGCAGCAGTGGAGAGGAAGACAGAAGGTGGTCTCAGTTCTCTCCATTAATTTTGGTCTTTATGGATTTTTCTCATCTGTGTCTTGAAGTTTTCATCATAGAGACCCTGCACATATTTCGTTAGATTTATCACCGTCTGTGAATGTCTCTCCTGTGCCCTTGCCCCTCAGTAAGGACGGGGATCCAGGAGGGAAACAAGCAATGGCCTTGGGTCAGAGGGCCAGGGTCAAAGCCCAGCTTTGTAACTCTTCAGTTATGTGACCTTGGGTGACTGGCTTGCCCTTTCTAAGCCCCCTGTTCCTTTCCAGTAAAGCAGAAATAACAAAGGGCCTGTGGGGACTGGAAGAGCAAGGCTGCCTGTGTGTCTTAATTTGGGGTACCCAGAAGCAAACTAATGCAAAGACGTGAATGCAATGCCTTCCTTAGAGGTGATCCTGAGACAGGAATTCAACTGCAAGAGGCCTCTTTGGGCCGTGGTCCGAAGAGATGCCTGTAGGGCACCAGGGAGGGGAGACAGCAGAAAAAAATGTGCATTAGAAAGGACGTTCCCACTGTGGGCACCTGGGGCTCAGTCCCTCTGGGGACATCTGGGAGAAAGCAGAAAACAAGCACCCACAGTTGTTAGACAGGGATGCATGCAGGGAAGTTATTTCTCCAGAATGTCCTACCTGCTGCGAGGCTGAGGTCTGAGGTCAGGCATGGGAACCTCTGATAGCAGCTGCCTGGTTGAGCAGGAGCACAGCCTGGGGCAGACAGTCACAGTGGTCCACTGACTTCAAGACACACACACTCTCACCCTTGCACACACTTGTGTACCCCTACATGCGCACAATTGCATGCAGTCACAGACAGCTGCACTCATGTGTATGTGTGCATACAGTCACACACAGACTTACAGGCTCTCAAATGCACACAAATACATATAGTCACATGTGCATACAATTACATGTACACACACAGAAACTCACACATGCACACACACAATTGCACACACACACACAGTCACACATATACTTTCACTCAGTCACTCACTCATACATACTACACTAATGGAGGCCCAGCCCTGACAGCCTGTTGTCTCTGAACCTTCCAGCAATGGGAGCCTCAGAGACACCACTCAGAAGAGGAAGAAGGCCCCAGAGCCACAAGGGACAGGCCTAGGCCCAGATGTGTCTTAAGGAGCACACACGCAGGTGCAGTGAGTCCCAAGGCCCCTCAGGCCCCCTCCTCCTTCATTCACCCACCATCAAGACCCTAGTGGGAACTCAAAGCCCATGTGCACTGGGAGGGGAGACATTTGTCATCGACGGGGTTTGCTGCACAATGGAGAAAAGAAATGTGGTGGGAAAGTGGGGTCAAAGGAAGACTTAAGACTGAGGAAACAGCAGCACAAGTTTCCTCCAGGAGGCACAGTCTGACACAGTCAGGGTACACGGTCAGCATCCACAATGACCTCTGTTCCTGTGTCCTGCCTGCGGCCAGCCAGCCATGGTCTATGAACCAAATCTGGCCTGTTTTAAACTATGAGTTGTTTTATATTTTTAAAGAATTATATTGGGCTCACCAAAAAGTCTGTTATGTTTTTTCCGAAAATGGTTCTAGTAGTGCTAAGTTGCCTTTAACTTCATTTGAAACAATTTTGTTATATTGTGTTGTGACAAATATCATATCAGCATGCATTTTAAAAAAACACAAAAACTGGTGAATTTTTGTGCAGCCATCTTAATATTGAATATGGAAGAAAATATGCAACATTTTAGGCATATTATGCTTTATTATTTCAAGAAAGGTAAAAACACAATTGAGATGCAAAAAAAGATTTGTGCAGTGTGTGGAGAAGGTGCTGTGACTGATCAAACATGTCAAAAGTGGTTTGTGAACTTTCTTGGTACTATGGACATTTTGACCAAATAATTCTTTTTTAAAAATTTTTATTTAACTCTTGTTCAAGTACAGTTTTCTTTCTTGTATTCCAAGCCCTGCCCCCCCAGTGTTCCCCCCTCCCTCCCATCTCTGCCCCCCACCTTAGTTATTGTCCATGTGTCCTTTATACTTGTTCATGTGACTCCTTCCCCTTTTCCCCTGTGATTCTCTCCCCTCTCCCCTCTGGACCCTGTCAGCCTGTTCCGTATTTCAGTGTCTTTGGTTACATTTTGCTTGCTTGTTTGTTTTGTTGTTTAGAATCCTGTTAAAGGTGATATCATAGGGTATTTGTCTTTCACCACCTGGCTTGTTTCGCTCAGCATAATGCTTTTCAGTTCCATCCATGATGTTGCAAGGGGTAGGAGCTCCTTCTTCCTTTCTGCAGCATAGAATTCCACTGTGTAAATGTACCATAGTTTTTGATCCAGTCATTGACCAATGGGCATCTAGGTGGCTTCCAACTCTTGGCTATCGTAAATTGTGCTGCTATGAACAACAGGGTGCATAGGTTCTTTTGGATTGGTGCTTCAGGGTTCTTAGGATATACTCCTAATAGTGGAATTGCTGGGTCAAAAGACACGTCCATTTTTAGCTTTCTTAGGAAATTCCATACCGCTTTCCATAGTGGTTGTACCAGTCTGCAATCCCACCAACAGTGAACTAGAGTCCCCTTTTCCCCACAACCTCTCCAACACTTGTTGTTTGTTTCTTTGTTTATGGTAGCCATTCTGACTGGTGTTAAGTGCTATTTCATTGTGGTTTTGATTTGCATCTCTCTGATAGCTAGTGATATCGAGCATCTTTTCATGTGTCTCTGGATCCTCTGTACATCCTCCTTGGCGAAGTGTCTGTTCAAGCCCTTTGCCCATTTTTTAATTGGGTTGCTCGTCTTCTTTGAGTGGAGTCGTGTGAGTTCTTTGTATATTTTGGAGATTAAACCTTTGTCTGAGGTGTCATTGGCAAATATGTTTTCCCAAACTGTTGCTTCTCTTTTTATCTTGATACTGTTTTCCTTGGCCATGCAGAAGCTCTTTTTTAAAATATATTTTATTGATTATACCATTATAGTTGTTCTATTCCCCCCCTTCATTCCCCTCCACCCACACACTCCCTCCCCCACCCTTCTCCCCCCCTTAGTTTATAACCATGTGTCTCAAGTTCTTTGGATTTTATATTTCCCCCACTATTCTCGCCCTCCCCCCTATCTATTTTCTACCTATCATCTATGCTATTTTCTGTGCCTTCTCCCCCCTTCTCCCCCTCCCACCCCCCTATTTCTAACCCTCCATGTGATCTTCATTTCTATGGTTCCACTCCTGATCTAGCTGTCCTCTTGGTTTGCTTTTGTTTTAGGTGTGGTTGTTAATAACTGTGTGTTTGCTGTCCTTTCACTGTTAACATTTTTCATCTTCTTTTTCTTATATAAGTCCCTTTAACATTTCATATAATAAGGGCTTGGTGATGATGAACTCCTTGAACTTGACCTTATCTGAGAAGCACTTTATCTGTCCTTCCATTCTAAATGAAAGTTTTGCTGGATAAAGCAATCTTGGCTGTAGGTCTTTGGATTTCATGACTTGGAATACTTCTTTCCAG
>NW_028092750.1:6642932-6659827 GCF_014824575.4 Sturnira hondurensis
AACAAATGGAAACATATACCGTGTTCATGGATTGGAAGAATTAACATCATCAAAATGTCCATACTACCCAAAGCAATTTACAGATTTAATGCAATGCCTATTAAAGTGCCAATGGCATATTTCACAGACATAGAACAAACACTTCAAAAATTTATATGGAACCACAAAAGACTGCGAATAGCAGCTGCAATTTTGAGAAAGAAGAACAAAGTAGGAGGGATTACAATACCTGACATCAAACTGTATTACAAGGTCACTGTAATCAAAACAGCTTGGTTCTGGCATAAAAACAGGCACATAGACCAATGGAATAGAACAGAGAGCCCAGAAATAAACCCAAATCTCTACAGTCAATTAATATTCGACAAAGGGGGCAGTAACATAAAATGGAGTAAAGATAGCTTCTTCAACAAATGGTGTTGGGAGAACTGGACAGCTATATGCAAAAAAATGAAACTCAAGCACCAACTTACACCATACACCAAAATAAATTCAAGGTGGATGAAAGACTTAAATATAAGCCGGGAAACCATTAAAGCTCTAGAGGAGAGCATTGGCAGGAAAATCTCAGATATTTCACGCAGCAATATTTTTACTGATATGTCCCCCAGAGCAAGGAACATAAAGGAAAGATAAACAAATGGGATCTCATCAAACTTAAAAGCTTCTGCATGGCCAAGGAAAACAGTATCAAGATAAAAAGAGAAGCAACAGTTTGGGAAAACATATTTGCCAATGACACCTCAGACAAAGGTTTAATCTCCAAAATATACAAAGAACTCACACGACTCCACTCAAAGAAGACGAGCAACCCAATTAAAAAATGGGCAAAGGGCTTGAACAGACACTTCGCCAAGGAGGACATACAGAGGATCCAGAGACACATGAAAAGATGCTCGATATCACTAGCTATCAGAGAGATGCAAATCAAAACCACAATGAGATAGCACTTAACACCAGTCAGAATGGCTACCATAAACAAAGAAACAAAAAACAAGTGTTGGAGAGGTTGTGGGGAAAAGGGGACTCTAGTTCACTGTTGGTGGGACTGCAGACTGGTACAACCACTATGGAAAGCAGTATGGAATTTTCTAAGAAAACTAAAAATGGACGTGCCTTTTGACCCAGCAATTTCACTGCTAGGAGTATATCCTAAGAACCCTGAAACACCAATCCAAAAGAACCTATGCACCCTGATGTTCATAGCAGCACGATTTACGATAGCCAAGAGTTGGAAGCCACCTAGATGCCCATTGGTCAATGACTGGATCAAAAACTATGGTACATTTACACAATGGAATTCTATGCTGCAGAAAGGAAGAAGGAGCTCCTACCCTTTGCAACATCATGGATGGAACTGGAAAGCATTATGCTGAGCGAAATAAGCCAGGTAGTGAAAGACAAATACCCTATGATATCACCTTTAACAGGAATCTAAACAACAAAACAAACAAGCAAGCAAAATGTAACCAAAGACACTGAAATACGGAACAGGCTGACAGGGTCCAGAGGGGAGAGGGGAGAGAATCACAGGGGAAAAGGGGAAGGAGTCACATGAACAAGTATAAAGGACACATGGACAATAACTAAGGTGCGGGGTGGAGATGGGAGGGAGGTGGAGAGCACTAAGGGGGGCAGGGCTGGGAATACAAGACAGAAAACTGTACTTGAACAAGAGCTAAATAAAAAAATAAAAAAATAATAAAATAGCTCTATGTACAAAGTTTGAATGTCCTATTATTTATTAAAGTTTTCAGAGTTAGTCATGGGGCAAAACAATACGCTCGACCGAGCAGAGGTTAGGGAACTCATTATAAGCCTTTGTGATGTTTAATTTAGCTATCTATCTTTCAGTCTAAAATATCTCTCTGTGTACTAAGAACTCTATCTTCTTAGTAATTGTTTTTTACATGCTTAATAGCTAACTAGTTTTTCCTATTTTTCTGCCTGTCTAATTCTAATAGATATATATCCCTATTCAAGGTAAAGGAGGGGCTGTTATTCTAACAACTTTAGACATTCAGGGGCTATTTTATCAGAGGGGATTTGGCTCGGACTTACTTAAGGGGGCTGCTTTGGATATTCTAGGCCCCCTACTAGTTGATATCATCATATCTTACAGTTTCTTAATCAGGTCAGGGAAGGAGGTGCTATTCTGGGGAAAGGCTAAGGTGATATTGTTCTCAGTCTGACTTAGTTGCTGTTCAGCTCTGAGAATGGTCAGCATTTCTAGGAGATTCTAAATTATCAGAAAGGTAAAGGTTAGAACAACAAGAGACAGCAAGATTAAGATCAACACCACATATCTATTCATGCCACGTCCGCCAGGCCGGAACATACTTCTTTGAAGTCGTCCTCCCCATGCTCGGACTTTGTCAGACGGCATGGTTGGCGGAGCTGGGACTGGACGTGGCAACCTACCCTGCAAAGGATAGGGTTCGACAGTTAAAATTTTGAACTTGATTGTGGAGTCCTGTCCCAAGCATCTGCCCCGAGCCTCCAGGAAGCCCAAGGCCTAAGCTGAGACCTGTGTGCTGTGAACAGGAGCAAAGAAACCAACCTGGCTGGGGACTTTCCCATCAGATTCAGGGGTGGAAGGGCCCTTTGGAAAGAGGGCACCTGGAGGCAGGTGAGGTGGGTCTCTGGGGCCATGAGAAGAGGGTGCAGGATGGGGAGGGCAGAGCTGGGAGACCCCAAGGGAGTCCTGCCTCTCCCTCACCTGCCTGCTGGCTGTGCTGGCCCCTCCCAGGCTCAGTCCCCCATCTGGGATAACAGCCCGAGAGGGGCCACACGTTGTCCAGCTCCTTCCCACATTTCCCTGTGAGGGGTTCTCAGCTCCTGTGAGGTCTTCCCACAGTCAGGCTCCAAAATGAGCGTGAATTTGAAGAATGGAGCCGAGTGGAAAGATTGGGGCAGACTTTCCTCCTACAACTGATAGAATGTTAGGGAAGTGTGCAAACTTGCCCCACCACCTTATTCCTTCCAGTCCTATGTGACCCAGCTGCAGGTGGCTGTTCCTGGAGCCCCCAGCAGGGTGGGGCACACAGTCCTAGATCCTCCTCCTCCTCCCTTGTCCCCTGGGTTGGGGCCCTGCTGGCAGGTCCATCTGAAGAAGAGCCAGGGGCAGGGCTGGGGTGGATGAGAGGCAGCAGGGCTGGCCTGAGAGGCCTGGGAAGAGGCAGGAGGGAAGAAGAAACAGACATCTGGAGAGGCACGGGACCTCGTACCTGCCTCACGGCAAAGTCATACAACCTGACAGCACAGGAGAAAGTGAATCCTGGCACAGTGTAGATGCTCATTAACTACTTAGGGAAGAAAAGGACTTAGGAGCCACAAGCTGAAGCACTGTCTGCTCAAAATGTGGTCGTCAGACCAGCAGCCTGGCTGTCACATGCAGCATCTTGAAAATGCAGAACCTCAGGCTCGAACCCAGACCCACTGAGGAGGTGACTGCAGAATTTTTGCAACTTTCCCCACTAAGAGGAGCTTGTTTTCCTTCTCCTTGAATCGGGACTGACCTGGGATGCTTCGTCAATAGCATGTGGTACAGGTCGTGCCGTGCCAATGATGGCCTTGAGGATAGCTGGCAGCGTACACGTCTATTTGCTCACAGGACATGTCAAATGCCATAAGGAAGCTGAGGCCCCATGGAAAGTCCTCACATGTGTAAAACTGATCAACAGCCCCCACTGACCTCCCTGCCAAGATAGCCAGTTATCAACTGCCAGCCGTGTGAGAGAGCCATTTGGACCGTCCAGCCCCATAGAGCCTCCAAATGACCACTTGATGCACAGAATCATAAGAGAAAATAAAATGGTCATTGTTTCAAGCCACTAAGTTGGGGGGTGCTCTTTGTTATGTGGTGATAGCTCACTGATACACCAACTGCATTTCTCTCTTAATCTCTCTCTCTGTTTGCTAGGTGAGGGCTGTCCACAAAAATTAGCCTGACTACCACAACACCCACAGGGGGAGACTTAGGAAGTGTGGCGTGTCATAAAAAGAAGTCATTTGTCACCTCTCCTTCCCAAGTAGTAGAATATGTATACATATATATAATCTCGAGAAAAATATATATACCTTAACACACGTTCGTATAAATCTTAAGATATAAATGTACATATAAGATTTACATCACACATAAATCTTAGGATAAATATAAGTGTATATAGAAGACTGATAGATGATACACATAGATAAATGATAGCTAGACAGATGATATAGGTAATAGACAGGTGATGAACACATCCTGGATGAGTGGACAGATAAATCAATGGCTGATAGATGCTGTTAGTTCTGTTTCTCTGGAGAACACTGACTCAGAGGCAAATCTAATTCCTCTCTCATTGAACCTGAGCTGTCCTCAGTGTCTTCGGGGACTTGGAGTCTAGATCACAAGAAGACTTGCAGCTTCCTTCCAGACCCCTTGGAATTCACCCTCCTGGACACGGCTGCCGTGTGGAGAGAAAGCCCAAGCAACTCCACAGAGAGGCCCTGCGCTGGTGGGAACTGAGGACCCCAGCCAGCAGCTGGCACCAGACCACCAGCCACGAGACTGAGTTGTTTTGGAAGTGGATCTTCTGGCTTCAGACAAGGTTCCCAGGTGAGGCCACATAGAGTAGAGAAAACCAACCCAACTGAGCCCTGCCAAATTGAAAATTGGTGAGCAAACCAAAGTTTGTCAATTGAAGATACTAAACTTCTTGGTAGTTCATTATACAATAATATTCTAACTGGAACAGATTATATTCCTTACTAAAGATTTTATTTACTGCCCTGACTGGTGTGGCTCAGTGGATTGAGTGCCTGCCTGCAAACCAAAGGGTCATCAGTTCAATTCCCAGTCAGGGCACATGCCTGGGTTGCAGGCCAGGTCCCCAGCTGTGGGCATGTGAGAGACAACCATACATTGATGTTTCTCTCCATCCCTTTCCCCTCTCCCTAGAAATAAATAAATAAAATCTTTTTTAAAAGCTCCATAACTGAAAAAAATTTTATTTACTTATTTTTTGAGAGAGGGGAAGGGAGAGAAACAACACTGAGATCTTGCTCACTGGCATATGTCATCAGTTTGTCTCAAATGAATTCTTATAAAAAATTCTCTTGCCCTGACCAGTGTGGCTTAGTTGGTTGGGCATCATCCCACAAAATGAAAGGTCACCAGTTCTTTTCCCAGTCAAGGCACTTGTCTGGGTTGTGGGTTTGGTCCTCAGATGGGGTGTGTATGAATACATCTGGTACATACACACATGCATACAACCAATCGATATTTCTCTCCCTCTTTTTTCCTACCTTCCCTCTTTCTGAAAGTAAATAAATAAAATCTTTTTTTAAAATTCTCTTTAAAAATAGTTATGCATATATAAGTGTATGTATATGTGTATATATATATATATATATATATATATATATATGAAAATGTTCATATATGCAATATTTAAAACTACAAAAAAAATCAAACCAAACCACTGGACTGGGGGTGGGAGCAGAAGTAGAATCTCTTTTTAAAATGTTTACATTTACAACTTATTTTATACCAAGCCCATGCAATATTTGGAGATAGGAGATAAATAAATAAAAGGCTTATAACAACATTCCCTTGACACACAGTCAGTACCAAGTGTGTGTTTGCCATTATTTCTCTTATTTTGTGACAGAATGAAGGCACAGGAACCAGCCACAAGTGAGTCTAAGGATCTCTGGTATGCACTTCATGGACTTTACTAACTGTGAAGGACCCCCTTCCCTCTGGGTTTTGCAGGGAAGAGGGCTTCCAGGAGGGAGGCAAACACTGGACTTGGGGTCAGAGGGCCCAGGGTCAAAGCTCAGCTTTGCCACTCTCCAGCTGTGGACCTTGGGCAAGCAACTTGCCCTCTCTGATCCTCACACCCCTCCTCAATACAAGGGGCATAGTAACAGGCCCATGGGGATTGGGGATTGGGAGTAATAACAGGCCTGTGTGTGTGTTAGTTTGCATCCCCTGAAAGCAGACTGTGATACAAGGATTCCAGGGCAAATACTTTATTCTGAAGCAAAAATTCAACACAAGTTGTTTCTTTGGGAGATGATCTCAGGAAGTAACAGTAGGGCAGTAAAAAAGTGAGACTGGGAAGGGAAGGCAGCAGGGAAAAGTGCGTTAGAAAGGAAGTCCCACTGTGGGCACCTTGGGCTCAGTCCCTCTGGGGACCTCTGGGAGAGAGCAGAGAACAAGCACCCAACCCTCATTAGTAAGGGCTGCTGCAAGCACGTTATTTCTCCTGAATGTCCTGCTTGCCGCATGGGAGGATGGAGGACCGGGCAGGGGCTCCTCACTTGAGCAAGGAGCACAGCCTGTTGTGGACAGTTACAGTCGTTCAATGAGTGGGTGTCTTCCCTCCTCTCTCCCCAACACACCCAGCCACACACAGTCACACACACAGTCTCTCATACACACATACTCGCTAAATGGAGACCCAACTCCTTAGAGCCTGTCGCCCCCAAACCGTCCAGCAGAGGGAGCCTATGACACGCTCAGGATGGAAAGGAGGCCCCCTCAGGAGTCTGAGCGAGCAGCAGGTATGTCTTACGAGTCACGCATGTGAGTGGAGCCCAGTCCTGGGCCAAACATACTCCAAGCCTCCCATTCATTCACCAAGATCCTACGCGGAAAGTCAACGTGCATTGCAAGCATTAAGATCCCGTAAAATCCACGGGAGACCCAAGGTGCAGAGAGGGGCAGTCGCGTGCCAAGGCCACGGCAAGGATCAGAGCCTGGGATTGAACCCATACATGGCTCCTCCGAAGGTCAAGATATTTTTGCTGGCGGATGACCGGTTTGCACCGAGGCGTTGGTCAGGGGCGGAGGGGTGAGGTTGAGGGAGGCCTGTGCAATGTTTGGAGAAGGACGAGCACTTGGAGAACCTTCTTCCGGATGGGAGTGTTTGAGAGGCGGCGTCAGCAAGAGCCGGTGGTTTCATCAGGGTCCGGGACCACACGTGTTCAATTAATCTTAGAAGTAGCTTCGAACAGGCCATTCCTAACAACAATCCCAGCACGAGCCACCCAAGGGCGCCCCGGCATTGACAGCCCAGCTTTGACTCATCAAATCCATCGCTCCAGCCTTATCTGCTGATGCCCATTCTAGGCAGAGCCTAAGAACCCAGAGCAGGACCAGGAGGCCCAAAAAATGTGTTAGAAAAGGACTCAGGGGCCCTCTGATCTCACAATAATATCGCTGTTGGACCTTGGGGAGTCACTTCACTCTGGGACATTCAATTTCCACCTCAGTTAAATGAGATAGTAGCAATACCCATGTCATAATAACAGTACCTGTGAAAATTAAATGAGAATATTAAATGGGAAGGATACACAAGAAGCACTCAATCAATTTTAAATCTCTTTATTGTTATATTAATTGCGCAGACCCCCAGGGCTTGATCCTTAAATCCCTCCTTTGAGAACACACAAACACACAAACACACACACACACACACACACACACACACACACACATACATCCTGGTAGCTCACCCAGTCTTTGGGCTTTAAACACCATCTAAATGCTGAGGCTTCCCAAATGCATATCCTAGCCTAGAACTCTCTCCCAAATTTGAGACCAACTGCCAGCTTGATGCTCCAGCCCCTCCTGGCCCAAACAGACATGCTGATCTCACCCCCAGAACAACTTACTTCATTCAGCATTCCCCATCTCGGTCGATGGCACCCCCACCTTTCTTTCCAGGGGCTCAAGCCTGGGGGCCTGCCCTTTTCCTGAACCTCACATTCCATCCATTGGCAAACCTGCCAGGAAGCCCTCCATGAAGCAATCATTCCCCGTCAGAATCCAATCACCCCTCTTTGCCTCTGCAGCTCCTAGTTTGGTTGGGGCCACTGCCGTCTCTCACTCCCACCCCGTCTTCCTAGTCCTATCCTTGCCTCCCACAGTCCCTATTCAATATAGCAGCCAAAGACTATAGGACATCTTGTCTGTCCTCTGCTTGGGACTCTCCATGCCTCCCCATTTCTCTCACAATAAAATCCATGGTTTCTAAGGCCCTGTGTAAATTTACTTATTTATTTGCTTATTAATCATTTATTGGCTCCCCTTTCCAGAATGTTGGTTATGCAAAAGCTCAAACACTGCCTGGCTCATAGAAGATTTTCAGTTTGATGAATTAATGTGATTCTTGTAGACACTGTCATTGCCCTACCTTCTGTATCTCCATTATACTCCGCCATCCAGTTCCCCCAGCCAAAGACTGGGGACTCACCCTAACCTCCTCCCTCCCCTCAGCCCCTGCCCTTCCCATCCCACCTGCACCTCAGCCTCTCTCTTCCCTGGGTTTCCAGCCCCACATACTCCCTTCCAAGCTATTTCCCTGCCAGCCCAGATCCGATCACTACATGTTGTGCCCCTGCTCACACACCCGCTATAGCTCCCTATTGCCCTCACCACAAGATCTGAACAGTGACATGGCCCACAGTTCTAAGGGGTTGGCTCCTGCTCACCTCTTCCTCCATTCTGCCCCATTCTCCAGATCCAGCCACCTCGGCCCCTTGTGAGGTCGAGCTCTTCCTCATCTCAAGACATCTACAGATGCTGTTCCTTTGGCCAGGAATGCTCTTCTCTCCCTGGTCAGCACTCAGATTCTACTCCCACTTCGGTATCAGAGAAGCTCTCCCCGAGCCACCCACACAAGCTGTTGTGCTCTCCCAGTACCAACGACCTCTGCCTTGGAGCACTTGTCACAGGTTTAAGTAGATATTTCTATGCAGAATTATTTGTTCAACATTTGTCACCCCCATCCTCTTGAGGGTGGGAATCAAGCTGGCTGCACTCCTGGCTGTGCCAGCAGACAATTCATATGCAGTCTGCTGATGAAATAAATTATTACACAAACTGTCCCAAAAAGGCTGAGTTTATGTCCGAGGACAAATGGCTTTCCAGCCTTCTGGCTCACAGCGTCCCTCAGCTGCCTCCCAACTGTTCAGGGCCCCTCATTTCCTTGCTGGGCTCCAACTGTCAGGGTCTGGTCATGCTAGAGGGTGGACGGTGGTGGGATATCTGTGTCCCTTGCTTTTATTCTACAAAAATCAGAACACTTAGAAAAGAGCCTTTGAGTAAAGGAGGAAAGAAGGGGCTGGGAGGAAGGGAGGGTCTGAGTTTTAAAAACAGCAAAAGCAAACAGCCATGGGATGTAGCTTGATGCCTGAGAGGTTCACCCATCTGAGCAGGGCGGGCCTCAGGAAAGTGATGTCCAAGTTCAAGGCTCTGACCTTGGGCTCCAGCTGCCAAGTCCTCTGTTCAGAAGCCTGCCAGAGTCCTCTTGGTGCCAGGCTTGAACCCAGGACGCCTTAGATGTCTGGTCTTAGGATCTTAGATGGTTCAGTGGGTGGGGCCTGAGGATCTGAATCCTTGGGATGCTGAGGACAGAGTCTGGACCCGAGGGGTGTGGCCTAGCCTGGTCTTCAAACAAGAGAACCAGAACAAGCACTGAAGGGGGTGGGACCTGGGCCTCAAGGGCCGTGGCCTGCACCTATCGGCTGCTCTAAGGAGGACCCTGACCCTCCAGGAGCAGAGCCTGGACTTCTAGGGGCGTGGCCTATACCACGGGACTTTGGGGGCGGGGCCTGGCCCCTTGAGGGTGGGGCCTCGGCCTCTGGGCGGGTCTTGGGCCTGGGGCTCTGCAGGGGCGCACCTGCGCTCAGGCCCTTGGAGGTAGTGGTTCTACGTTGAGCCAGATGCCGTTCTCCGTGCGCAGTATAAGCTCCGGCTTCCGCCGCACCTTGCGCGTTCGGTCCACGCTCAGACGGAAGCGCAGCAGCGTCAGCGCCACGGCCACGCGCATCTCGGCCATGGCGAAGCTCTGTCCGATGCAGTTCCTGGAGGAAGTACGACTGTGTGAGCGGGGTCCCCGGGATCGAGTAAATGACCTCCCACTCTGGGCCTCAGTTCCTTCATTTGCAAAACGGGACAATGCGGCAAAAAGCCTTTGGGAGCCTATGAGCCCAGAACTCAGGGCCCAGCACACAGTAGGTGCACTTAATACCCAGGGGTGCTGTGACATATCTGATTGGGGGGCTTACGGGTACATTGAGGATAGAAAAAGGGTTAGCAGAAATGACCCGTGGGTGTGATGTGGTCTCTGTCCCAGATAGGCACATCCCTGACTGTCCTTGGCCACCGTGTTCCTGCTATGCTTGGCTTGAGCTGGGGGAAATAGAAGAGTTACCTGGGTCCTGCAGAGAAGGGCACGAAGGCCAGAGGCGAGCGCTGCTGTGCATTATCCGGGTCAAAGCGATAGGGATTGTACACCTAAGTAGGAACAGCCTGGGTGAGTCTGAGGACTGGCGCATCCATATCAGCTTGGCCCCCTTCCTCAGCCTCTGGGAAGCAGCCCAGCTGGACAGAGAACCACACTACAATCTAGCCAGACCACCTCCTTTTGCTGTTCAGGCATGCCAGACTCATTCCCACCCCAGGACCTTTGCACCTGCTGTCCATACTGCCTGGAACATGCTTCCCCATGCTCTTCAAACTTTTCAGGTGTCAGTTCAAACATGTCTTCTTCCACAAGATCTTTCCTCACCATGTGAGCTAAAGTGCTCCCCTATTCCCCACCCTACTCTGTTTTTTATTTGCTTTGTACATTTACCAATACCCAAAATCATCTTAGTTTTGCTCTTCTTGCACTTCACTGTGAGGGTAAAGACTATATCTGTCTCTGTCCTCATTGCCCAGCACAGGGTCTGGCATACGGTAGGTGTTCAATAAACATTTGTGGACCTGGTGAATTCACACTGAGCGGGTGAATAAATGGGGATGGGGTGCTCAAATCCTGCACTCAGCCCTGCTGTCTGGCTCCCTGGAAAGCAGGGCAGGGGAGGCTCCACTGCCCCCCAACTGCCCCTTCTGAGGAGGAAGCTGAGGGAGAAGAGGAGCTCACCTTGGAGTCAGGCCACACTGTAGGGTTGTGGTGGATTCCGTAGATGCTAACCAAGCAGATGATTCCTGTGGGGAGGGGTGGGGTCAGTGGGGCATAGGGGAGGGAGGGCCTCCCCCGGGGACCTACCCTTCCTGCTTCCTCTGGAGCACGGTGTTCCACAAGGCCTCTGGCACCTTTCCTGCCCGTCATTTCCTGAAAAACGCTGCTGCATGCCTCCCTAAGAGGGCCCCATCACCTTTCTGGCTGTTCTGCTGGCCACACAAGGATCTTTCTTACTCACATATTTGGTATTTCTCCTCAGCTAAATGCCTCCCATGCCTCCCAGCTGCCCTGAGGATCGAGTTCAAGTGCCTCAGTCTGGCATTGAAGGTCTTTCACTATCTATCTGTACCCTGAGGTTCTCGCTCTTTCATTTCCAACGTCCTTGGCTCACCTTCCACATTTCCTCTTCCAAGCAGCCCTCCCTGCATTCTCCCTCGGATAGAGCCATGGCTCCTTCTTTTGGGCTGTGCCAGCCCCTGTCCCTCCCTTTAGCCTATCTGACCCCAGGTGGCTGGGAATGTCTGTGTCCTGCTTTATTCCCCAGCCTGGTCCTAGGGATGAGGCCTCTCTAGTTCCCTAGCATCAGGACAGGGCCGGGTCTCCAGGGGATATCTGCCAACTGAATGAAACCAGCCCTCCCCTACCTCTACGCACAGAGGACCCACCCTGCCACACTTACTGCTTCTTTCCACCTAGACTCCCTGGCCTCTATCTCCCCCCTACATAACATCCACACAGAGCTGCCCCATCTATAGGGATGGGGCACTTGCAGCAAGCACAACCAGGCCCTGTGAACAACCGCACAGCCAGGCAGCAGGGAGCACACAGTGCCCACCTTTGGGGATGATGCGCCCATCTGGGAGCTTGATGTCCTCTGTGCAGCGGCGGGAGACCAGGGTCACGGGTGGGAACTGGCGTAGGCTCTCCTTGATGCACATAGTGGTGAAGGGCAGCTGGGTCAGGTCATCCCTGGGGAGCATGGAATGGGGGTGAGGGCGACAGGCCGTACACACACACATACTCGGGAGCGACTACACTGGAAACTAGCTCAGGATCTCGAAGTCAGAGTTGCCCCAACTTTTGACATTTGCAGCTGTGCCTTGCACACACTACTGACCCTCGACATCTGACTCCCAGCAAATCAAACCAGCACTAGCAGACTTCTGAGAGCCCAGCTAACCTTTTAACTGATGAATTATGTGGAAGTCAGGGGCACCACAGCAGGTGCCAGGAGAGCCACAGAGTCTGGGCAGCAGCAATGTACCAGCTCGTGTGGATCAGTTTCAGTATTTAAAACCCATACGTCCTCTCCTTTTACTGTTACTTACTTGGTTTTTTTCCTTGAACTTCAGGGCCCAAAATTGGATTAATTATAACTCTTGGATCATAATCTAGATTGTTTACATCAACAGGTTCTCTTTCAAAGAAAACTTCATGTTGGTACTTTGAAGGGCAAACAGCATGCCTGGCATAAAAGTATCATAAACATAAGAACCACTGGGAAACCAGAAGAGAGTTGTGAAGATCTGGCTACAGACCAGCTCCTGAGCCGTTCTCAGAACCTGGGGCATCTCCTCCCTTAGTTGAAAAGGCAGGTAGCAAGGTATGGAAGACCCAGCAGCACCCAAGCGAGAGCTCGCCATCCGAAGGGTTGACACTGAACCACGTTCTTGCTGTCCTATGCTATTTAGGGTTGTGCTTTCTTTGCATCACCCAGAAGCAGCTCTGTACAACATCCAAAGTCAATTGGATTATTGTCCTTGACTCTTCACTTCCTCTTGTATTTGAATTACACACTTGTGCCCTGTGATTCTGCAGTGTGTTCCACTCAGGTGGGCAGAGCGTATGTCCCACCCCCTTCATGTTGGGCTTGGCCATGTGACTTGCTTTAAACAGTGGAATGTTACGATGCAAGTAGAGGTTTTAGTTGTGTGGCTCTCAATGGTGGCGGAAGGAGATTTGGCTTGGGGTGGTGAACACACAATACAATATACAGACAGTGTATGGTAGAATTGTACCCCTAAAACCTATCATTTTATTAAGCAATGCCACCCTAATGAATCTTTCAAATATTTCTATGGCTCTTTGTGCTTCTGGAGTCTGCCTTGAGCTGAACATGCCCAGAGTAGTGGCTGGTTCAAGGATAATGAGGAGGCATATGGAGCAGACCTGAACCTGAACCTCAGTTTGGAAGCAACCTTGTTCCATTCGGTGTCCCCCAGCAGTACTGAGAGTAACATGCTGACAAGAGCAGGAAATAAATGCCTGCTGCAAACCCTGAGTTCAGAGGCTGTTCCTTATGCAGCATTACTGCAACCGTTGCTAAGACCCTCCTAAGAACGCCTACATTATGATGTAGGCAGATGCATTATCGTCATCCTGTTTGACAGTTAATGAGTTGAAATTCAATCATCTTCAGTGATTTCTCTGAGATTCAGAAAGACAGTAAGTGGTAGAGGCGAGAGATTCACACCCAAAGCTCAACCTGCCCCCACCACGCCCGGACCCCAGACTGACCACCCCAGCTCCTCCAGCTCCCGGCCTTTCAGAACTTGCTGGACCTCTTCCCGGCACTTCTCCTGGTACTCTGGGTACTTGGCCAAGTTAAACAGCACCCACGACAGCCCACTGGATGTTGTGTCATGACCTGCAGGCAGAGGAGGAGCTTGAATGGAGGCTTCCTGGAGACAGCAGAGGTGCTATCTGCAAACGGTGGGTGCCCCCCCCACTCCCCCAGCTCTGCCCCACATCCTCACCCTCAAACATGAAGGTGTCTGCCTCAGCTCGGATGTCCTCGTCTGTCAGTTCCTTGCCATCTTCGTCCTGGAAAGGGCAGTAGACAATGCTCAGCCCACTTCTCCCCACCCTCCACATGCTAGGGGCTTCTCCAGAGTCAAAGATACCCCCCTGTTTCTCTTAAGACAAGCCGCAGGAGAAAGGATTCCAGGGAGATGGAGGTAGGCAACGTATCTAAGAGAGAAAGAGCGTCGACGAGGAGGGGCAGACAGGGGCTCATGTTTCTTGAGCCGCTAGCTCCCAGCACCAACAATCTTATGATCGGTCATATGGTCCTCATGTCGCAAATGAGGAAACTGAGGCTCAGAGGGAAGACTCAGATGACTAAGGTCAAGCATCCATGAAGCATCAAAGTCAGAACTGGAATCTAGGACTGCCTTAATCTAGAACCCTGGTGCTGCTCAGGAATTCCACGGCAGGACCACAAGTGGGTGACCACCTTTCTCTGCAGCTGTCATGTGTCTTCAAGGTCATGTATTTCATCTTTGCAAGTATTGTGGGCAAAATTGTGTCTCTCCTCCCTGAACCTCCATTCCCACTTCTGAGACTCATTTGTTGAAGTCCTAACCCCCCAGGACCTCAGAATATGAGTGTGTTTGGAGATAGGGCCTTTGCAGACGTAATTAATTTACAATGAGGTCATGAGAGTGGGCCGTAATCCAGTATCACTGGGTCCTTTTAAGAAGAGGAGGTCAGGAACAGACATGCACAGAGGAAGACCCTGTGAACATGTGGGAGAACATGGCTGTCTGCACGCCAAGGAGGGAGGCCTCAGAAGAAACCAGCCCTGATGACACCTTGATCTCCAACTTCTAACCTCCAGAACTGAGAAGATGAATTTCTGTTATTTAAGCTACCTAATGTATGGCAGTTTGTTACAGCGGCCCTAGCAAACAAATATAGTAAGTCTTATGCGTTCTGCCTCTGCCCGCAACCTATGTCTAAGTTTGGATGTTTATTGTTTCAGGCAGTTCGTACAACTCACAGGGAGGCCATCTTGGGTAGGGCCCACCCTCCAGGCCCAGCCTCACCCTGGCCAGAAGCAGCACATCAATGAAATCCAAGGTCTTGCCCTGCTTGGACTTCAGCCAGGCCATGGCCCCCTGCCGACGGAGCGCCAGTCGCCGCTCCTGGATGACCTCTGTGGTGAAGCAGTGCACGGTGTCACAGGCCTCACGGAAGCGCCGCCCGTCCGCCGTGTGATAGTAGATGAAGTCGATGTAGTGGTGCAGGCGGTACTGGCGTCGGACCACCAGTGCACTCAGCTCAATGATGGCCGAGATGTAATCGCTCATCTTCCTGCCAGGGAGAAGGGCTGTGAGTGTAGACCCATTCCCCAAGACAATCTTCCTCTCCCAGTGGGTAGATGACAAAGAGAGGCCCAGAGCTAACTATGTTTTATTTCTGTATATTTTTGATGCTCTACCATCAGGGACCTCACTGCCTGGAGTGGCGATGCCCCTCTCAGGACTAGCCTGTGCCCAGAGACCTACTCAGAAGCATGCCTTTCTTCTGCAAACCAACCACGCCGTAGCCTCTACTCCAAATGTGATCCAGCTGAGCCCCTAGTCTCCTGCTGTAGCCACCCCAGGGCCGGGTACTGGACAACACAGGCACCCCTATGCCCCAGAGCACACTGAAATCATCTGAACTAGCCAATCCTGCATACTCTGCATTTCCTGTTTCTTCCTAGAACCCCCCCCCAAAAAAAGGCTTTTGCCACTCTTTCTCCTGGTGCTTCCCCATGTGGCCTGTGTGGTGTGGCACTGCCCCTGCATCTTGGGAACGGAGAGGAATGAACTATATTTTCAGTAGCAATCATCTCCTGATCTGTTGGCCTCACCATACCTGAATAAAACCAAAACCTGGGTGCATTTTTAAAAGATTTTTTAAAATTTATTTATCTTTAGAGGGGAAGGGAAGGAGAAAAATATCAATGTATGGTTGCCTCTCATGAGTCCCCTGCTGGGAACTGGCCTGCAACCCAGGCATGTGCCCTGACTGGGAATCGAACCACGATCATCTGGTTCGAAGGCCTGCGCTCAATCCACTGAGCTACACCAGCCAGGGCTTCAAAACCTGGGTGTATTTTAACACAGGCCCAAAGAGGGTTGAGGACTTCCAAATTGATGTAACATCACTAAAACTAAATTGCCACATTTGAAAACCATGTATGTGATGAGGAACTTGTATCTAAACTGTATAAAGAACTCTTGCCCTGGCCAGGTGGCACACTGGGTGGAGCATTGTGCCATACACCAAAAGGTCATGGGTTCAATCCCCAGTCAGGAGGCAACCAATCAATGTTTCTCTCTCACATCGATCTCTCTCTCCCCCTACTTCTTCTCTCTCTAAAATCAATAAAGACATATACTTAGATGAGGATTGTAAAGAAAAAAAGAACTCTTAAACCTCAATAATAACACAAATACCTCAATTTAAAAATGGGCAAAGGATATGAATAGACATTTCTCTACAGAGGATATAAAAATGGCCAGCAAGTACATGAAAAATTCTGGACTTCCACCAAGATGGAGGCATAGGTGGAAACACTGTGCCTTCTCCCACAACCAAGTTTGAATACAACAAAGGTTTAGAAAACAAGGACACACCCAAAGACCAGAAAACTGAATTATACGGAAGTCCGACAACTACGAACCGTTCAATGGGGACGGTAAGAGAGGCGGAGCCAGCAGCGGAGCTGGGTCGGGCAGGACAGATCCCCGACCTGGGCGCTTAGGCAGCCTGGAACCAGTTGGGGTGTGGGGCAGACTGATCAGGGTCGCACATTTGCGCACAGTGAGACGGACCACAGAGGCCCCAGGGGGCGAACCCAGTGGTGGAGGGCTGACGGCGGTGGCATACTCGCATGCAGTGGAACGAAACACGTGGGCCTGGTGACGGTGGTGGCTGCGGCGCTGGTGGGGGTCACGGCAGCAGGCGGCAGAGGGAAGCCATTGTCTCTCTTTGACCCCGCCCCCACATACAACATCACAACCCAACGACTTAGTTGCCCTGCTCTAGTGAACACTTTAGGGCTCTGATCTGCTACGGAACAGGCACGAACAGCCCAAAAGATAGCGCAAGAAGAACTCAAAGTCCCAGAGCCAATAACTCTAAGCGACCGAGAAA
>NW_028092751.1:0-765 GCF_014824575.4 Sturnira hondurensis
TCCTCCTGGTATCCCTAGTGTATAGATATCATTGTGTTTTATGGTGTCCTGTCATTCCCTGAATGCTTCTTCATCTATCTGAGCCTGCTGTTCTTCTCATGCTTTTTTCTCCTGGTTTTCCTCTGCTTTGCCTGCCAACCCGCTGGTTTGATCCTCTAGTTCATGTGGTTTTCATTGGATTACTTCTACTGTGTTTTTCATTCAGCAGATGAATTCTGCATTGCGTTTGGCTCTTATTAATAGTTACGAGTTCCTCTTTCGTGATTATATGATGTTCAGGGAGTTTATTATTGATTCCCAGTAGGTTTTGGAAGTTAGTAAGCTCATTGTGCTTCTTTGTAACCATTGTCATGAACTTAGTGTCTGAGGGTTGACTGTCCTGGATTTCATATTGCACCATCTTTGTGACTTCCACCTGTCCTTCCATTTGGGGATTGTTTCCTTCACATCCCACTGTATTTTTTAAGATGTTGTATTGATTATGCCATTACAGTTGTCCCATTTGCTCCCCTTCATTGCCCTCCACCCTGCACACTTTCCCCCTCCCCATTACCTGCTTTTAGTTCATGTCCATGTGTCAGAAGTTTTGTAGCTTCTACAGTGCCCATACTATTCTTCTTCTCCCACTGTCTATTTTCTACGTACCATCTATGCTACTTATTCTCTGTACCTTCTCCTCCCTTCGCCTCCTTCCACTCTCTTGTTGCTAACCATCCGTGTGATCTTCATTTGTATGTTTCTGCTTCTGTTCTAGCTGTCTGCTTA
>NW_028092752.1:0-1276 GCF_014824575.4 Sturnira hondurensis
GGGGAGGGGCGGCAAACCAAGACACTGTATTGTGGCCCTGTATGTGGGGGAGAGGTTCCAGGGTGAAAAATGTCAGTTACTCAGCTCTTTGTCAGCTTTCAATTACTTTCTCTACTACCCACAAGCAAATTCAGCCCTTCTGGTCCTGATTCCTGGGTGGGCAGGTTTCTGTGCATTCTAGGGCCCTGTGGGTTTCTCCAATGAACTCTCTTGTTGAAGCTAGAGTTTCTCCCACCCCTACAATCCCCACAGTTTTTTCAGTCTGAGGTTTTGAGGCTTTATTTACCTGTTTGGATTGCATGATCTGTCTTTCTCCCCAGTTGTTCCTCCCCATTTATCCACACACTGGTGCTCCCACTGCCCCCTCAGTCTCTCCTCCCTCTGCCCCCATCCGCTCCAGTCCCAGGGGCTGCCTGCCCACAGATGGCTGCATAGGAGGAAATGTCCCCGGGTCTCAGTCCTTATAAGGCCCAGCTGCAGGGATGATCCTTTGGGATTCAGGGCCTCTTTTCTTCTTTTGCCTCTGAGGGTGACCATACTCTCTGAGCTTCACGTGCAGCTGGGCCAGCCCAACGTCCTCATCTGCATCCTGGACAACATCTTCCCCCTGTGATCAACGCCACCTGGCTGTGCAGGGGTCAAACACTCATGGACGGGTGGCCCAGAGCAGTTTCTTTTTCCAGCCTGAGCCCTTATTCCCCAAGTTCTTATACCTGACCTTCCTGCTCTCAGAGGATGCTGTCTGCGACCAGGTGAGGTATAAGAACCCCCAGGTCAGGTATAAGAACTTATGCTGGGGGGTGAGGTTTCGGGATGGTGGCGGTCAGAGGTAGGATCCCAGAACTGTGAGCCTGACCAGCCTTGGTCATGTGGGCTTTTCTCCTGTAGGAAATGACCTCTCTGAGATAAATGGATTGTGGGAGACTCCTGCGATTCCTCAACGTTTCTGGCAGCCCTTGTGAGCTCTGTGCCATGGTCCTAGTATGTCCCTCTGTGCTGACCTGGAAGGGGATCGACCTCTGTCCCCTAGGTCTCCTCCTTTCTGTCTCCAGTACTCATGGCAGGACTTGTGGGGCTCCAACTAGCAACCCTGCTCTCCTCAAATACACACACACACACACAGACACATTAGCACATACACAGACACATGCACACACAGTCACACAGGCATGCACACATGCACATAAAAAGAACATACACATACACATACACACACACTTGGTGGCTCTACCCAGAGCTCTGACTAGCAGCAAGAAATCTGTGAGTGATGTTCGCA
>NW_028092753.1:0-586 GCF_014824575.4 Sturnira hondurensis
AAGACCAGAAAATTGAATTATACGGAAGTCCGACAACTACGAACTGTTCAACCGGGTGGTAAGAGGGGCGGAGCCAGCAGCAGAGCAGGGTCGGGAAGGACAGATCCCCCGACATAGGTGCGCAGACAGCCCGGAACCAGTCCGGGTGTGGGGCAGACTGACCGCAGTCGCACATTCTCGCACATTGAGACGGACCACGCAGGCCCCAGGGGGCGAACCCAGTGGTGGAGGGCTGAAGGCGGTGGCACACTCGCGTACAGTAGAACAAAACTCCTGGGCCTTGTGACGGTGCAGGCTGCGGCATTGGTGGCGGCTGTGGTGGCTGGCCGCAGATGTTCCTCTTTGACCCCGCCCCCACAGGCAACTTCACAACCCAGCGACTTAGTTGCCCTGCTCTAGTGAACACTTTAGGGCTCCCATCCTGTAACGGAACAGGCACGAACAGCCCAAAAGATGGTGCAAGAAGAACTCAAAGTCCCAGAGCCAATAACTCTATGCGACTGAGAAATTGCCAGCCTCTCAGAAGCACAATTCAACACACTATTTATCAGGATGCTCACAGAACTGGTTGATTATAGTCAAATTA
>NW_028092754.1:0-890 GCF_014824575.4 Sturnira hondurensis
TCTTGGATATTGCTCTCATTCAGAGGTGGAGCCTAATTTCCCTCCCACACAGTATGGGGTGGACTCAGTACCTCACTTTTAATAAAATAAAGAGCAATGACAATATGTGATTGCAGAGAATAGGTCGCAAAATGTCATAAAAGGCATTGCAACTTCCTCTTTTTTCTCTGATGCCTGACTCTTTTGAGGGCATTCAAGTAGCCTTGTTTTGAGATCTGCATAGGAGAAAACCGAGTCCTCTGCCAACATCAAGGAGGAACCAAAGCCTCTGGACCACAGCCATATGAGTGAGCCATCCCAGAAGCCCTTCTGCCCTAGATGGGCCTTCAGATGCTTAGTGACAACTTAGCTGCAGCCTCACAAGAGACTCTACCCCAGAATCATGCCAGTAAGCCACTCCCAAATTCCTGACCTACAGAAGCTGGTACTGTGTATGTTGTTTTAAGATGCTGAATTTAAGGTTATTTCTAACCCATAATACATGGCTAATACACTGCCTTTACGTCCTACAGAGACACTGACAGAGTGCAAGTTACTTCTTAATATTCTAATATTCAAATTATTTTTCAATAACCCATAAGCAATCAGAATTGAAACATAAAATAATTTATTCTAAAAAATATTCAATGTGGAGAAAAGGGGACCCGAATTCATTGTTGGTGGCATTGCACACTGGTACAAATACTATGGAAAACAGTATGGAATTTTCTCAGAAAACTAAAAATGGATCTGCCTTTTGACCCAACAATTCCACTGCTAGGATTATATCCTAAGAATCCTGAAACACCAATCCAAAAGAACCTGTGCACTCCAATGTTCATAGCAGCACAATTTACAATAGCCAAGAGATGGAAGCAACCTGGGTGCCCATCAGTAAATGAATGGATCCA
>NW_028092755.1:0-895 GCF_014824575.4 Sturnira hondurensis
TCTATCACAGAAGTTCATACCATAAACCCAGGGAGTCAGAGCAGATCAATTTAAGAAGCTCAAGCTAACACGAAGAGTCTCATAAGCAATGGGAAGACAAAGAAACAATGCCCAAATTTAAAAAAAAGGTGGAAGTCTCAGAAAGAATGTTAGATGAAATAGAGGCACGTCTACTATCAGATATTGAATTCAAAGCACTAGTTATCAAGAAATTCAAAGAGCTCACAATGAGCTACCAGAAACTAGAGGGGAACTATCAGAAACAAGAGTGTAGCTACAATGAGCTCTCTGCAAACTATATCAACATGAAAAAGGAAATAGAAACTATCAGCAAAGGTCAAGAGGAAATGAAGAATACAATTTCTGAACTGAAGAAAACAGTGGAAGTAATGAAAAGCAGGATCGATGAGGCAGAAGATCAGATCAGCAAGTTGGACAACACAGTAGAAAGAATCTCCCAGAAAGAGCAAGAAAGGGAAAAGAGGCTCAAAAAGAATGAAGAGGGATTATGAGAAATGCAAGACAATATGAAACGTAATAATATCTGAGTAATAGGTATACCAGAAGGAGAAGAAGAAGAACAAGGGATAGAAAACCTATTTGAAAGAGCAATGATGGAAAATTTTCCTAATTTGATAAGAGAAAAAGTCACACGGATCCAGGAATCACAGAGAGTCCCATTCAAGAGGAACCCAAAGAGGCCCACTTCAAGACACATCATCATTAAAATGGCAAAATTCCAAGATGAAGAGAGAATCTTAAAGGCAGCTAAGGAGAAAAAGGAAGGAACGTACAAGGGAGCCCCAATAAGTTTAGCTACTGACTTCTCAATGGAAACACTCTAAGCAAGAAGAGAATGGAAAGAAATATTTCAAGTAATAAGAAACAGAGGCCT
>NW_028092756.1:0-2563 GCF_014824575.4 Sturnira hondurensis
CCTGTTCCTGCCTGTTACGTAGCAGGATTGGAGCCCTAGGTGTTCACCAGAGCAGGGCAAGTCAGTTGCTGGGTTGTGACGCTGTATGTGGGGGCGGGGTCAAAGAGGAGCAATGGTGTCCCATCTGCTGCCTCCCACCAGGGCCCCCCCAGGTGGCTGGTGCCGCAGCTGCCACCATCACCTGGGCCCACGTGTTTCATCCCACTGCACATGAGTGCACCACCACTGTTAGCCCTCCACTGGGTTCGCCCCCTGGGGTCTGTGTGGTCTGTCTCACTGTGCGCAAATGTGCGACCTTGGTCAGTCTGCCCCACACCCTGACTGGGTCCGGGCTGCCTGTGCGCCTAGGTCTGAGGATCTTTCCTGCCCGACCCTGCTCCGCTGCTGGCTCTGCCCCTCTTACCGTTCAGGTTGAATGGTTTGTTGTTGTCGGACTTCCGTATAATTCGATTTTCTGTTCTTTGGCTGTGTCTTTGTTCTCCAAACCTTTGTTGTACTCAAACTTGGTTGTGGGAGAAGGCACAGTGTTTCCACCTATGCCTCCATCTTGGCGGAAGTCTCCAAAAGCAAATTTTGAGATACAAAATACTGTATTAGGATTAATCATCTGGAAAAGAGAATAGTGGATATTGCCCTATCAGAACAGCAAAAACGATATTTAAAAGTGAGGATAGAGCCCTGGCTGGTGTAACTCAGTGGATTGAATGTGGGCTGCAAAGCAAAGAGTCTCTGGTTTGATTCCCAGTCAGGGCATATGCCTGGGTTGTGGGCCAGTTCCCCAGTGGGGGCCATGTGAGAGGCAACCACACATTGATAATAAATAAATAAATAAATAAATAAATAAAGTGAGTGTAGTTTAAAGGACTCCTGGGACCACATCCAGCATGCTATCACTCACATATAGGATTCCCAGAAGGAGAAGAAAGAGAAAGGGGCAGGAATTGAATTTGAGAAGTAATGGCTGAAACTTCCCTAAGTTCAGGAAGGAAAGATTGACATCCAGGTCCAGAAAACACAGGCAACCCCAAACAAGAGGAACCCAAAGAGATTCACACCAGGTCATTTTATGGTTAAAATGGCAAAAGAGAAAGGTAAGAAGCGATGTTAAAGGCAGCAAGAGAAAAAAGAACTCACATAAAGGGAAAACCCCACAAGGCTACCAGCTGATTTTTCAACAGAAACTTTGCAGGGAGAAGGCAGTGGCAGGATGTATTTAAAGTGCTGAAGGGAAAAATAAAAAAGACAACACACCACCTAAAATATTCTGCCAGCAGGTTATCATTCAGAATTGAGGGAGAGATGAAGTGTTTCACAGACAAACAAACACTAACGGAGTCACCACCGTGAAACTGGCCTCACACGAAATGGTAAAGGTCTTTGTGAAGTGGAAAAGAAAAGGCCATAATCAAAGAGAATGTATACGAGCAGTGGCAGGACAGCAGCCATTGGCCGGCGTGTAAAGACCTCGGAGCTGCGGCTGCCACAGCGGTCAGGGCCCAAAGGCTTACGCCTGCACCCATCGACAGGGGCGTCTGTCACAGAGGACTCATCAGGAGCCCAGCACCTGTGAGTAAAGACAAAAGCAGCAGCGGCAGGGCGGCTGCCCTCGGCCAGCCTGAAACGCCTTAGAGTCACCGCTGCCACTGCGTTAAGGGTGTAGAGGCTTCCGTTTGTGGCCAGTGCCACGGAGGACTCATAGGGAGCCCAGCACTCAGTGGAGCATTGGGCCAGCTGCAGGGTCCTTGGAAGAGCTGGCTCCCTCCCTCACCATCTAGACGGGGCTGGGTGGCAGAGACCTGTCTGCCTAGGTGTGCAGGGAGGGTGGCAAGGACAGGGGGCCATGTTCAGTTGCAATCTCTGTGGTCGTCAGCCCACCAGCCTGCCAGCCCAGTAAATTTGANGCTTTCTGGAGAAATTTTTACTGGAAAGTGGACTGAGGTGTTCTCCTGTGAAGGCAGCTTGACTTGCTTCTCACCCAGCCACAGGACTGGGAAGGACCAGTACCAGATTCCATGGTACCCAGGAAGCCTGTTGGGTGGGCGGGCGCCTGCACCCCAGTCTGGTATCCTGGCTGGCGTGCGGGTGTGCACCTGGGCCTACAACCAAGCCTGCAAAGGGGTCCTGCCAAAACCAGAAAAAACAGATTGGACGGTTTGAAACCAACAAGTGAGGAGTTTTCTTTGGTTTTGTTTTTGGTTTTTTTCCTTTTTTTAACCTTTTCTTCAGTAATCATATATTTTTAAATTTTATTGTTGCTGTATCTTTCAGTACTCTGTTCCTCTCCTTTCTTTTTTCCTTCTTCCTTTCACCCCAAACTTATTGCTTTTTCCTCACTTCTCTTGCCCCTTTTTTTGTGTGTTTGTTTGTTTGTTGCTTTCTTTACCACTGCAAATACTTCAGAACACATCTCTCAGGTCTTAGCCCACTTGCAGGTTCCTGAATTCTATTACTGTAGTGACTAATTCTACTTGCTCACACACTACATCTATTTATTATTCTTTACTCTCACCTTACCTCCAAATCTGACCACCCGCAACCTCACTGCTTTCTAGATACAACTCAC
>NW_028092757.1:0-543 GCF_014824575.4 Sturnira hondurensis
TTTTGTACACCAACAATAAAATATCAGAAACAGAAATCAGAAAAAAATCCCATTTGTTAGAGCAAGAAGAAAAATAAAGTACCTAGGAATAAACCTAACCAAGAAGGTAAAAACCTGTACTCAGAAAACTATGCAGTGTTGGAAAAAGAAATTAAGGAAAATACAAATAAATTGAAGTATTTACTGTGTTCATGAATTGGAAGAATTAACATCATCCAAATGGCCATACTACCCAAAGCAATTTATAGATTCAATGTCATCCCTTTAAAATACCAATGGCATATTTCACAGATATAGAAAAACATATACAAAATTTATATGGAACCCTAAATGACTCCAAATACCTGCTGCAATTCTAAGAAAGAATTACAAAGTGGGAGGGATCAAAATAACTGAAATAGAACTGTATTACAAGGGCACAGTAATCAAAACAGTCTGGTACTGGCATAAGTACAGATGCATAGATCAATGGGACGGAATATATAGCTCAGAAATAAGTCCATGTCACTAAGGTCAATTAATATTCAATAAAGGGGGCAGAAG
>NW_028092758.1:0-516 GCF_014824575.4 Sturnira hondurensis
CCCCTGGAGTTTCTTGTAGCTCATTGTGAGCTCTTTGAACTTCCTGATAACCGGTGCTTTGAATTCAATATCTGCTAGTTGACTTGCCTATATTTCATCTAACATTCTTCCTGAGGCTTCCTCCTTTCCTTTCAATTGGGGATTGTTTCTTTGTTTTCCTATTGCTTGTAAGAGTCTTCTTGTTAGCCTCAGCTTCTTAAATTGATCTGTTCTGACTCCACGGGTTTATGGTGTGAAGTTCTGTGGTGGAATGCCTGTGAAATTCATTGGTACAGTCTTCCTCAGGTATCCTGGTGTTCTACGCTCCCACCTACTCTTTTTTTGTTTGTTTCTTTTTGTGATCAGCTAGAGGGGGAGGCAAAATTGTTTATGACAGCAGGAGACTATTTTATGATATTTACAGTCACGGCCAGTAGAGAAGAGATAGAAGATCTATAGGCTATATACAGTATTAACCATAATCGTCAACCCAACTTGCCATCTTAAAGAGAGGATAGACAGAAGATAAGTCTCTTG
>NW_028092759.1:0-581 GCF_014824575.4 Sturnira hondurensis
CCCATTTTTATTATGAGGCAGCTAAGCCACAAAAAGGTTAAAATAAGCTGCCTGATTCTCACACCTCCCAAGTGCTCAGTGAACCCACCTCAGAATCAACCAGGAAGGAAAGCCCAGGGCAGAGCCGTCAGGTGGAGCCCAGTGGATCTGGCTGTCACTGCTCTTATCCTCCACTCTCCAAAACAGGTTTCCTGTCACATGGCATCCCCAAGAGGAGAGCACGGGCAGGCTGGACATGACAAGGAAAACCACGTGGTTCAGAGGCAGCATGAATGGGCATCTGGGGAAAATCTGTTTAAATTAGTTGGCAATGTGTCCAAACTGGCTAGGGAATTGTGATGCCTTTGATCTTGGTGGCTGCAGGATAGCCTACACGCGTTCTCATGGTATCTCCACAATGTGGTTCAATTTGTTTGCACTCAACATGGCTTTAAATCATTTCCCCTCTGGTTTAGGTCTCTAGCATGGGTATAGGAAGACTTAGTTATTCCCTGCAGGAGACCGTTCTGTGTGGTATAGGCCCAGCTCCCTGTTGCATTCACCAACCACGAGAACAAATGTCGGAGACTTTCAGGGTTCCA
>NW_028092760.1:0-733 GCF_014824575.4 Sturnira hondurensis
TGGAAGATAAGAAAGGCAGAGAGGGGGCAGATCCAGATTAAAGGAGATTAAAACGTCACGACAACTGAATGAGATGCAGGACACTGGTCTGGACCATGGACAGGAAAGACAATCTCTACGTAAGACATCATCGTGGACGACTAGGAACCTTGCAGTTTGGAGGTGTCACTGCTACACCTCCGAATCTGCTCCCCGCACTGTGTAGTCTGAGAGAACTGCCACGGGAGTGCCCGCGTGCGCGTGTGAGACAGCAAGACAGGGTGGGATGATGTGGCTCCAGGGGCGAACGTTTGGGCCATCTGGGTAAACAGTGCACGGGAGCTCAAAATTTCTCTTCTTGCCTATTTTCTGATCAGTTTGAAAAGCTTTCTAAATTAACAGCGGCACATGCATACACAACCAAGGCTGCCTAGAGCAGGACTGGAGCAGAGACGGAAAACATATCAAAATACACCAAAGAGGGGACCAGAATGGAGCTACGCAGTCAAACAGAGAGGGTTTGACTCTGACTCTGGAAACCACGTGGTTTCCTCTGACACTGACTGACACATCCCTTTCTCCTGGTCAAGTTAATACTTAGGGGCAGGCAGATGACGCGGAAGAGAGGGACACAGAAGGAGAGAAAGTGGAAAAGCACTCCAGTAAGGTGTAACCATTTATGGGAGAGAGGACAGAAATACATTGGCCTCCGGGGAAGCCCATTGCCTTACTTCTCTCAAGTGTCCTCCAGATG
>NW_028092761.1:0-1911 GCF_014824575.4 Sturnira hondurensis
GGGAATAGAACAACTGTAATGGTATAATCAATAAAATATATTAAAAAAAACCTACTGTTTATTGTTATGAACACATGTGAGAGTATATTTTAAAAGAAGATAAAAATGAAATCATTAAACAAATATAAATTCTAAAATATTTTACACAGAATTTATATCAATATTTATTGGATGTCCCTTAAGACTAATTTATAAGCCCTGACATATATATTTCTTTAATCTGTATAAAACCTCTGTGGGGACAAATACTTTGTTTTTAAAAGGGAAAGTATCATATGCAAAGTCTCTCATACAGTCACTTGGAGAACTTGGTCCTTTCTTTTTTGGGGACTCTGATAAATCTACTTGTGTCTGTGGAAAACCAACTTCTGATTTTAAGAGTTACAACTAACATTATTGAATTATGTTTTGTTTTATACCCTTCGTTATGTTAGCAAAAAATATTCTTATTTTGAAGTATAGAAATCTCTTAAGGGCAATTTGCTCATGACAAGATGTATTGAACATGCTTTGCTTTTCTCTTAGTGTTTGATTTCTGTTACAAAATAGATTAATACAGATATTGCAGAGATGAAGAATATGCGAAAAATAGATTTCCTGTTATCCAAATGCTTGGTCATTGTATACAGACAAATTACTTGGTTTTTTACCAGTAAATAGCATAAAACTCTGCCACAGGAAGTTGCAAGGGCCAACAAATTGGTTACTTTTCTGAGCTTATTACTCTTACATGGAGATACTGAGTTAAGAACCACTAATGTTTTGATGTGGCAATGGCTAGTAACAATTACATAAGCTTCCCTTCATACAGGTTCTGTTACTTATAATGCATTTCCCCAACTGCAAACATTTCATCAAATAAGAGGAAATATACAACAAGCATAAGAATGCCTAAGTTTCTAATTCCAAGTGGAGATGAAATCATACATTTGTAGAATTCTGATAAATATATACTATTATACTTATTACATAAGAAAATATCATTAGAGAAAAATTAAGATATTCTTCTTAATTAAGTCATGTTTAAACCAGACATATGTTTTTGTAGTATTTATACCTTTTGTTTAAAATCACAAGATGTAACTTAATATACATAAAAATAGAAAGTAAAGAATAAAAACTACAATGTAAAAATAGATGGTCTATGAAAGCAAAAATATGAACTTGAATAGGTATTTATGCTTATTTTGTTTGCATTTTACAATATATATTTTCTTTTATACTCATGCAGTGGTATTAATTACCAATATACACATATCCTCTAGTCTGGCCTCAGGCAAGAAAGCTAGGTCCTACAACACTGACTTAATGATCACAACAAATATAACCCAAGGACTAATATCCCATTTCATAAATTAAGTCATATCTTCCTTTTGGAGGGAACCTCTAAGTTCACTTTTAAACACTTTTCAGCATACATACCACTTTGAGAATCTAATGACATATATAAATCTGCTTTCTAGATAAATGTTATGCATGCTGGCCTGGCTGGTGTAGCTCAGTGGATTGAGCGTGGGCCTGCGAACCACACGATCGTGGTTCAATTCCCAGTCAGGGCACATGCCTGGGTTGCAGGCCAGTTCCCGGGGGTGGGGGTGGGGGTGGGGGTGGGGGGGTGACTCATGAGATGCAACCATACATTGATACTTCTCTCCTTCTCTCCTTCCCTTCCCCTCTAAAAATAAATAAATAAAATATTTTTAAAAATGTTATGCATGCTGTACAAACCTTACTGCTTGTATATAGTAACAGGAAGATAATAGTACTACCTGAAATCCATTGAAATCTGATGCACTCAATATTTGATGTGGAAAAGAGAAAATGTACCAACTCCACACAATTATAGAATTAGAAAGTTTAAATTGCTCTTTCAACATGTACATTCCCTTAGAATTTCAAAATATCCCCAAA
>NW_028092762.1:0-551 GCF_014824575.4 Sturnira hondurensis
GCATTCACTGCCTCTCAATATCCCTACCTGTGTCATATACCCCAACCTAATCTGCCCACTACACCCAACAGGTGGGATCTAATAACAAAGCAAAATTACATGAATAAAAATAAAACTATAAACTCTTCAAAGAGAAATTAGGGTACTAGTGATAAGAAACTAGGGAAAGGGTGCTGGGAAAGAACAAACATTTCTCCTACAAAGTACAAAATATGAGACTTTGTAAAGAGTTTGTTAGGAAGAAAAAACTCCTTTCCCTTGTACCCTGATAAAGTCTCAGCTGGAGCCCCTGTGACCATAGAGAGATCAACAAGAGAAAAACATGTTCATGAGCACACGAATCTCATTTATACATGCAAGAAACCCAAGGAATAAGTAACTCAAAGAGGTGGCTAAGTACTTATAATATCATCTTCAAGAAGGAAAAATAAACCGGCAGCAAAATGAGAAGACAAAGGAAAGTGGTGGTAAACTGTGGGAAGGTAAATATACGATAGGAAAAAAAAGGAAGTAAGCTTTCTTTGCAGATTCCTTTGATGCCATTTCTGGGT
>NW_028092763.1:0-1063 GCF_014824575.4 Sturnira hondurensis
CTGCAGAGCCCACATTCAGCTGCTGCCACCCAGGCTGTTTATGGCTGGCAGCCGTTCTGACTGGTGGCTACATCTGCTCTGTTGGTCAGTGCTGGTGTCTTATTGGTTACTAAATTATTTGGTATCATCACGTGGCTCCAGGAAGTGAAGTCTAGGGAGGAAAGGCAAATGGGCTGCCACCATCACCATGTTTTAAAGGAGGAAGATGAGGACCAAGTAGGTTTAATATCTTTCTCAGGACCTTAGAGTCTATTAATTGTAAGAGTGGGCTTAGAACCCAGGTGGGCCTCCTCTGCAGTCACATCCTTTCCTGTTTATTACACTCCCTGCACACACTGCCAAGCTCTGCTTTGTGTCCAGTTTTACTAAGAAATAATTGATATGCATCACTGCATAAGTGTACAGCATGAAGCTTTGATTTACGTAGGTTACTTTTTGTAATATTAGCCAGGGTTTGAACAACAAAATACCGTACTTACTGAATTTTCTTACCTATTTTTGTTTACAACATCATATTATTAAAAGGTATTCATAGATTTAATATAATTATGTTAGTCAAATACAAGGGCATTAATTGGTCATTACATATAATGCTTTAAAAAAAGTTATATATTATATTTATAGCATGATTCCTTATTAAGAATGTTCCTACCTACAAATATTTGAAGAAAACATTTCTGGAAAGTTATAACCAAAATTTCAACAGTAGTTTCATTTACTTGGTGATTCTCAATAGATTTATTTGCTGTTTTATGTTATTCTGTATTTTCTAATTTTTTTACACTGGGTGTTTAAGTGTGTATTACAAAATAGTGTATAAAAAGAAAGAAACAGACAATGATTACTAGTAATTTTAATATTTAAATAAAGATTTAAATGTGAATAGCCTCGATCTTAGTCCTGTATTTGCCAGTCCTATGTTCTGGCTTTCATTTATTAATATTCACCTAGCACATATAACTACCATAGAGTTGTCCTGGGGTGGATGACATTTCAGAACCAAGTATTAGCAGATGTTCAAAACAGATTAAATACAGGGAAGAGGTATGTGCTCATTAATGGT
>NW_028092764.1:0-774 GCF_014824575.4 Sturnira hondurensis
GAACAATAATTAAATTTAAAAAGAAAATAAAAATAAAAAATAAATTGTTATTCAAGTACAGTTGTCTTCATTTTCACCCCACCATGCCCCCCACCCCCCTTCCCCACCTCCCATTTCCAAACTCATCCCCTTTGGCTTTGCTGATATGTCCTTCATACATGTTCCTCGGTGCCCACCCCCATCACCCCCTGTTATCCCTCTCCCTCCTTGTTTCTGATCATTGTCAGATTGCTCTTTATTTCAATGTGTCTGGTTGTATTTTGCTTTTTTGCTTGTTTTGCTAATTAGGTTCCACTTATAGTTGTCATCATATGGTATTTCTCTCTCGCTACTCAGCTTATTTCACTTAGCATATGCTCTCCAGATCCATCCATGCTTTCAGGAAGGGTAGGTAGGTATGAGCTCCTCCTTTCTTTCTTGATGTAAAGTTGAATTCAACTCTGTAGAAATAACAGAAGAGTTATAAGGAAAATAAATCATCATCTTTAGTTTCTTAGCATATGTTCTGTGTCTGTCACCAAGAACTACTCAATAAAACTAGCATTTTGAATCAATTGACTTATTTAATTGTTACTTATTATTTACACTATACTTTATTCTAAAAATAATTTGGTGGTATTCCTGGTTTGGGGGATTTCATTTTATATATTCAACACCAAATTGTCTGTTTTACAGTTACTCTTTTTTGTATGTAAAGTGGTTTCCATATTACTGTAGAACTATTTAATTTATATAAAAATGTATTCACTTGTGTAGCCTATTTTCACTAAATCT
>NW_028092765.1:0-942 GCF_014824575.4 Sturnira hondurensis
AACATAGATGGTAGGTAGGAAATAGACACGGGGGAGGGCAAGAATAGTATGGGAAATATAGAGTCTAAAGAACTTGTGACACATGGACATAAACTAAAGGCGGGGAATGGGGGTGGGGGAGGGGTGTGCAGGGTGGAGGAGAATGAAGGGGGGGAAATGGGACAACTGTAATGGCATAATCAATAATATATATATATATATTTTAAATCAAAGTTGTTTTTTTAAAATATTTATTTATTGGTCTTTAGAGGGGAAGGGAAGGAGAGAGAAAGAGAAATATCAATGTATGGTTGCTTCTCATGCATCCCCTGCTGGGAACTGGCCCCAGCCGGGAACTGGCCTGCAACCCAGGTATATGCCCTGACTGGGAATGGAACTGCGATCGTCTGGTTTGCAGGCCCGAGCTCAATCCACTGAGCTACACCAGCCAGGAATAAAATACATTTTTAAAAAATCTGTATATATGTGAACCTGCAGAATTTAAACCTGTGATGTTCAAGGGCCAATTGTACAAGGCAATTTGCTAGGTGCAAAAATAGTTATGTGTCAAAAAGCTGTGGAAGTCTGGAGAGGGAGCATGACCAAGTCTACCTATAAGGGGTGAAGGGAGGTAATAGCTGAGCTGAGTCCCATGGGATGAGGAGGTAGAATTAGATGGAATGAGTGACATTTGCTCAAGTATAAAAGAATGAAAAGTCATAGGTAAAGAAAAGCAAAGATTTATTTAGCCTTGAGTATAGAGTAGAGGTTGAAATAAGCAAAAAATAAGGCAAGATATAGCTCGAATTAATAAATGAATTTGGCAAAACAGAGGGTTACAAAGTCAATATCCAGAAATCAAAGGAATTTTTGTATACTAACAATGAAACAGCAGAGGCAGAAATCAAGAAAAAAAAATCCCATTCGATATAGCAAAAAGAAAAATAAAATATCTGGGAATAA
>NW_028092766.1:0-1509 GCF_014824575.4 Sturnira hondurensis
TCTACATCTTTCTAAATAGCGTGGTTCTCCCCCTCATCTGGCCAAGAGGGGGTCCTCACTCTGCTAAAGCCACATGGCTCTCCCGCAGGCACTCTCTCCGAGAAGCAGCTCCCAATTCTCAATTCTAGCCTGGTTCGCAGCCACTCTGCTAAAGCCCCATGGCTCTCAAGCAGGCCTCTCTGAGAAGCAGCTCCCAATCCTAGCCTGGGTAGCCGCCACTCACTTCTCCCTGGCCCAAAACTTGGCCACAGCTATTTAACATATCTATGAAACCAGTTAAAGGTTATAGATATGTTAAATGCCATTCCAGAGGTTAGCTACGAAATTGTTGCTATGCAAAACAGCTCTCAATGGCCCTGCTCCATTCATCCCTTCCCCCAACTGACACCTTGGGGGGGGGGGGTGAGGACATCCTAATATTTCCTCCAATATTTCTGTACACTTTGAGTTCTGGACACCATTCCAAATCTTTTCTGGGGCCTCCCCTGGCTGCACCCTGTATCAAATGCACTGAGCTACACCAGCCAGGGCCTGGAATTTTTATTTTATACTTATTGAAAGGCCTCTTTTAAACTTACGCTGACAGATTTTTATCATATATCCCCCCTGCATATATATGAAAAGAAAAATATAAACAATAGTTTGGTTAAGGTTTTGTTAGCAAGCATTTTTTCACTCAAGGGCCATCTGAACGTTAATGATGCACATATCTTTTTTTTAAATGTTCTGCTATTGTCTTTGAGGTGTTCAAGTAATTGAGGCCACATTCTGCAAGTTCGGACATCCATGTGCAGGCTGTGGTATCTATCTCATGATTGCTGCCTGGTCAACAGAAACTTGAAGATGTATCCAGATTTGGGAAATGTTAAAATGTGGGTGGTGGTGTGCATCTTAAAATTGATAAGTTTCCAATGAGAGCTAATCCAGGCCTCACTGAGGGCAGTCACAGGAATAATCAAAAGGAAGAGGCAGAGACCAACAACACTTCAGTAGTGGATTCTAAAGGCTCCTGCACAATCAGACTTTGGGTGAGGGGAGAAGCCAATGAATCTGAAGTTTCTAATCTGAGTAACTAAATGGATGGCATGCTCTTGACCAAGATAAGACACTCAACAGAAGGCCTGGATTCTAAGCAGAGGGGAAAAGTGGATGTGAGTAAAATGAGTTTAGTTTTAAACTTTTGAGGTATATCCAGGCAGAGATGACCAGGACAGGCACGGAGGGGCATGGTTAAAGACAAATAATTTTAATCAACAGCATTTAAATACTAACTAAAACTGGAAGGATGAGTAAAAAACAGTACTCAGGAGAGTGATACAGGGTGCAGCCAAGGGGGGGGCCCAGAAAAGATTTGGAATGGTGTCCAGAACTCAAAGTGTACAGGAATATTGGAGGAAATATTAAGATGTCCTCACCCCCCCCCCCAAGGTGTCAGTTGGGGGAAGGGACAAATAGACCAGGGTCATTGAGAGCTGTTTTGCATAGCAACAGTTTTGCAGCTAACCTCTG
>NW_028092767.1:0-1875 GCF_014824575.4 Sturnira hondurensis
TGGGCAGTAAGTGTAAATTTGCTCCTACTTAGACTTTTGCAGTTATAGATTTCTTACTAATTCTCAGGATTTCAACACTTTCAAAAACATGATTTTATTTGTAATGGTTGCTACTATAGGAGGTAAGTTAAAAACAAACACTAGTTGAAGTCATCAATTAAGTATATGCTGTAGCAAGTGTACAAGGGAAATGTGTGCCCTGAACACTTTTTGGCCTTGCCATTAATGAAGACATACTGAAAACACCCTGGCACATTTTATAGAAAACAGTGTGCCAGCGAACCACAGGATCACGGTTCTATTTCCAGTCAGGGCACATGCCTAGGTTGCAGACCAGTTCCCAGCAGGGGACTCAAAAGGGGCAACCATATATTGATATTTCTCTCCTTCCCTCCTTCCCTTCCCCTCTAAAGATAAATAAATAAAATTTTAAAAAAATAGTGTGCAATGATATGAACAGTTTTGCATCACAGCTCAAGTGTGAATGCATGTCTTTTTCAAAAAGAAGTGTGTGGCAGCATGTGTAACTGTGTGTGACTGTTTTGCTGTGTGTGTGAATGTGTGTGATTCTTTTTATTAATTTTTATTTATTTATCTTTAGAGAGGAAGGGAAGGAGAGAAGGAGAGAAATATCAATATATGGTTGCCACTCATGAGTCCCCTGCTGGGAACTGGCCTGCAACCCAGGCATGTGCCCTAAGTGGGAATCAAACCGCGATCCTGTGGTTCGCAGGCCCTCGCTCAATCCACTGAGTTACACCAGCCAGCGTGTGACTCTGTTTCTATGTGGCTTTGTGTAATTATGTGGATGTGATTTTGTATTACCTTGTGTGATAATGTTGTGTGAAACTGTGTGTGACCCTGTAACTTTGCATGTTACTGTGTATGCCTCTGCGCACCTAACTGTGTGTGCATGAAAGTGGTGTGAATTTTTTACAATGTTTTCACCTCTGTGTGTTCTGCTCAAGTACTAAGCAAACAGGATGAACACTGGCCAACCTATATTAGCAGATATGTTCACTCTGTGCACATTTAGTTATATACTGAAGAGGTCAATATAAACTTTATTTAAAATCGTAACAAAGACATTCATTTCTCTCTAGGAGGGGTTTTGATTAAACATGTCCCCTGTGTGACAATCGTGATCATGGAGAGGGCCTACTGGATATTAGGGCTGCAGTCAGGGTTCCTTGGACTGCCCCTAGGATCCAGCATGCTCCCTGTGCAAATCCAAGCTGCAGAGAGGTTTGAAGTCCTTGCATCAGGAAAAAAATCTTGAAGGCATTAAATGAAGCACACCTCAGTTTTCAGAGTCTCGTATCCCCACTGTGGGGTTAGGGCTGCTTCCTGAACATAGAAGAGCTCCTCTTAAGGATGAACATGGGGGAATGCATGTTTGGATAACTCAGCTGGCACCCCTTTCCAGTGTCCATATGGAAACTGAAATGAGTTTTAAGGTCCACCAGCCCTTTTACCAGATTAGGCCTGTCAGCAAATGTCGGGCTCCTGGGATCTGGGACAAGGACAGGGAGGGCGCATAGAGAGTCTGACACTGTGTGCAGCTATGTCCATCTGATAGATGGGCTCAGAACAGGGAACACAGAAAAGTGACCACCAAGATGCTTGTGGAGCTTAGACTCATGGGAGAAAAGATAAAATATGCACCAAGAGAGGCATGTATGCTAAAATGTGTCACCAGGCACATTTTTTGGCAGCTAAGCATTTTGTTGAAAACTAGGAAATGCTGTAAAGAAATATTAAACCCCTGCCCTTCCAAAAAAGTCACACACGTGTGAGGATTATAAGAACACTTAGACACATGGAAATTTACATGTACATTCATGTGTGAGCGTACACAGTACACACATACTAAAA
>NW_028092768.1:0-3243 GCF_014824575.4 Sturnira hondurensis
ACTGAGTGTGGGATAGGGAAGGGCCGGCTGAGGTGGGAGCTGTGCTCAGAGCACCAGAGGGGGGCCCAGGGTCTGATGAATCCCCTCAGGAAAAGCATGTCCCTCAGTGTTTGCATCACGGATGGCCTCCCCGGGGAGGGGACTTTTCTATAGGACGTTAAAGGAAAGGCGGAGTTAGTCAGGTGGGCATCGGTACCTGTGGAGGATGAGGGTGGGGATCTGGTATCGCCTGCCTGTTGGGAGCAGAGAGGGGGTGCCGCGGTCCAGCCGCAGCAGGGTCCAGGGGTCCCTCGAGGTGAGGATAGGCGTCGGCGCTGGGTAACAGGCAACTACACAGCTCAAAGGCAGGTGAAGCACTGTTCCGTTCAATGCAAGTACAGGCAGGTTTTTATATTTTCATTTGTAATAGTGATTAACATTTACAGGTGCATAGCATGATCAGTTAAGCAGAAAAATTCAATACAAAGGTAATCAGGAGAAGTACAAAAGTTCCCATAATTTCGATTATGTTGAAGAAAATTATTTGGACAAGGAGAACCATTAATCAGACAACTTAAAATGGCTCTATGTACAAAATTGAAATGTCCTATCATTTACCAAAGTTCTTAGAATTAGTCATGGGGCAAAACGATATGTTAGACGGAGCAGAGGTTAGGAACTCATGATAAGCTTTTGTGATGTCTAATTTAGCTATCTATCTTTCTGTCTAAAATATTTCTCTGTGTACTATGAACTCTATCTTCTTAGTAACTGTTTTTTTACATGCTTAATAGCTAACTANAACAACTGTAGACATACAGGTGCTATTTTATCAGAGGGGATTTGCCTCGGGACTTACTTAAGGGGGCTGCTTTGGATATTCCAGGCCCCCTACTAGCTAATAATATTTTATCCTACAATTGCTTAATCAGGTCAGGGAAGGAGGTGTTATTTTGGGGAAAGGCTAAGGTGATATTGCTCTCAGTCTGATTTAGTTGCTCTTCAGCTCTGAGAATGGTCAGCATTTCTAGGAGATTCCAAATTATCAGAAAGGTAGAGGTTAGAACACCAAGAGACAGCAAGACTAAGATCAGCACCACATATCCATTCATGCCGCGTCCGCCAGGCCGGAACACGCCTCTTTGAAGTCGTCCTCCCCACGCTCGGACTCTGTCAGACAGCATGGTTGGCGCTGGGACTGGACGTGGCAAGGGGGGATGCGAGAAAAGGAGGGGGCCCCTTTGAGAGGAGGCCCCTGGGCTCCAGCAGGACTCCAGGCAGCTGGGTGCAGATCGAGGCTCACCTGTAGCCAGTAGGACCCCCCTTCCTCTGATCTGCCTTCTCAGGGATCCCAGGGAGGCCAAGGTCCACTGTCCTCATTACCTCCTGTGGTGATGGGAAGAGAGGACAGACCTGAAATGCTGGACAGAGAGGCCCCATCTTAGGACAGATGGAGACAGAAGCTGGAGGCAAGATCTCTAGGTGACACCCTGCTCTGGTCACTCCCAGATTCTGCAGGGTCAGGACACCAGGTGTACCTGCCTCTCCTGCACTGTCCTGCTGTGTCTGAGCTCACAGACCACAGGGGGGACTCGTTGTTCCCAAGTGGCCTCTGCACTCACGTTCACAAGGACACACTGGGTCAAGTGGTGGGAGAGAGGAGGGCCTCACTTCCTCAGGCTTGAAGCTAGAAGGTTTCCCTTGTCAGGAGAGGTGACAAAAGAGCAGAGGACAGGCAGAGATGAGGGCCAGCCCAGAATGAACCGTGTCCCCTTACCAGCACTGAGACACTGTGGCATAGAGCCCTGTACCCGCCCTTTACAGGAACCTCCATAACTACCTGGCTCAGGGCTGCGAGGAACACGGACAGAGGCTCAGAGAGGCTGTATTGTCCCCTGGGGTCTGTGATGTGTGGTTCTTGACCTTCTACCTCAGCCATGTTAGGCTGTGTTAAATGGCTGTTTGTATTGGGAGTCAGAATTATAACGTCCAATGTCACTCCTGCTCCTGCCCAGAATATGGTCACCATCTTTCCAAGGGTGACACATGCTGGAGAGAAGGGAGAAGTCAGAACACAGTGGGCCCCAACCCTGATGGAAAGGGCAGATATGGACGGGGGTGAGGGCAGGGTCAAGAGCACAAGGAGCCTGGTGAGAGGGAGAGCAGGTCCCTGTGCTACACAGATGGTGCCTTCCTGTGGTGACTGTCACTGAGCTGCGAGTGGCAGATGGACAGCACTGAACCCTCCCCAGTGCAGTCCAAGGAGGAGACGGTCAGACAGACATGTTCCCGGGCCCACCCTGACCTGCTACAGCTGTATCTGCATCTTAGTCCATCCCAGGGGATCTGTGTGCCCTGGTCTCAGTCACCATGGAGACTCTCACTTCCTCTTATTCTTTCCCCAACTCCTTCCTAGGCCACCGGGGTCTTGGTACTGAACTGCCCTGCCCTCATCAGACTGGGCTTCATTCAAGTGCTAGAGTTTGTAATGTGGTGGAGAAAAGTGTTTTATATACAGTCACATGGGTGGTGTTTGGAGAGAAGGTGGGATCCCTTTCTAACCTTGGTCTGTGTTACTTTCTGCTTCGTTATGAACAGATGCTGTTGCTCTGACACAGGTGCTCAGTGTTTTCTTTGGCAGCATCTCATGGGCTGTGAATCTCATCCTGTGTTTTTAATCTCCTTCATTACAGCTTTTATATTAAGTTTTCCCATTTGGATTTTTGGCCTCTGAGTCTTCCCTTGTCATGTCAAATCACTTGTCCTCCCTTATGATAGGAGGAAATACCATCACAGTCACATTGTCTGTGTCATCTGGACCATTTCAGGGCCCTTTTCGATAAAATGGTTTTACATTCATAACAGCCCTGTTTTCCTGATTATTTGCAGGAAAGTCTGACAGGATGTCAGGCAAAGGGACTGATTCCTGTTGGATCTGCAACATGTGTCTCCCCCTGTTTCGGAGTTCAGTGTCTTGCTGGTCACAGGTCCATCCTGTGTTCACCTGCTGTCACTGACACTTTCTGAGATGCCACCAGTGTGGACCTTGGTTGGACTAAGTTTCCCTCCACGGGACACACATCTTCTGACTCGTCCACCTCGTGCCTGAACTGGGAGCTTCCCCCCACCTGGGCACAAGCACTGCAGGCTGGTGTGCTGACCTGTGACCGTTCCCTCCCGTGTCCTTGGGTGGCTCCCTCCTCAGCCTCAGGTGGATGAAACTAGCCTCACTAGTTTCATGAGAACATTTGCAGATGCCCCAAG
>NW_028092769.1:0-785 GCF_014824575.4 Sturnira hondurensis
GGCAACAGTGGGATCTTACAGATATGATATCTGAGGGCAGCCTGATCCCTGGAGGCTTCTAGCCCAACAAGATAGAATGGGAAGAAGTGTGAATAAGGCTCCTAGCCTCATAGAATTTGACAAATGCTGGCCTGAATTTTGCCCTAGGGTCCCTATCCCAACAGAGTCTACTCTGCTCAGGTGAGCCCTCTCCAGAGTCAACTCTCCTCACCACCAGCCTCAGGCTCCAAGCAGGAAATGTGGTCAGAGCCTGCTCACTAATCTATCTCAGACCTCAGTCTGGATGAGCAGATGCATGAACGGTTGAGGTAGGCATTGTATAGACCTTGAGAAGAAATGTCACTGGGAAGAAAAGACTCACAGGGTCTCCATGCTAAGCCCAGTGCATTGCCATGCCTCCTCCTCCTCAGACAGCCCATAAGGGTCAGGGTTGGCATTGGGGTGTCCCTTGGTTGGACAGGGGCATGCACAGAGACCCAGTCCCAAGAAGTATTTCCCTGAGAGGACAGTGTAGAAGGAGAATTCCAGACTCTGACTATGCTGCCCAACTGCCTCTCCCCAGGAACATTGCTTCTCCAGGGGGAGCCTGGCCTCCCCTGGTTCAGGAGTTTGGCCAGCCCCTACATTGCTCCTGGTTCCATCTGAAGCAGGCCTTGGTGCCGATCAACTTTGATATTTCACAGCAGCTGTGCAGGGCCCAACTTCTTAGGGTCAATCCGGAATATCCAGGACTGCAGCACACAACACCAGAAGGTGAGGGGACTGCAGTCTGGGAAGATGACCTG
>NW_028092770.1:0-1132 GCF_014824575.4 Sturnira hondurensis
GTCTCGGTGCCGGAGGGCACGAGTCACTGTTTATACCAAGGACGTGAATAACCGTACCGAATGGGAGGTCTACACGACAGAGAGAAATCTCCGAGGGGAACGCTGATCAAGATGGACAGGGTGCCTGGGGCAGCAGGTGGAAGCCAGCAGAACTGATGAACCAAAGCTGGGGATGCAGCAATTTGCTACTGTGGGAAGAACTAAACTACAATGCGAAAAACAAACAAACGAACTAACAAAGTGGGGAGGAAAGTCTTGCGGCATCCCCGCCCCCCCAAGTGCTTTCACTTTGAGAAAAACCACAAGCCGCATCTGTTCTCAGAACGGTGCGATTCTGGAAACAGATCGACCTGGCTGCCAACAGGACCTGCATGCACCCACACGTGCGTGTGTTTACATCCCACACGGGCACACATGCTTTCCGCACGGGCATGCGTGCGTCTGCACATCTGGACCTGCTTGGCAGAGCCCCAGGTCCCCCCACCGACGGTTCTCTTTCCGGGAGCAGTGCTGCCCTTGAGTGGCCGTTGGTGTTCTTCTGCCCCAAGTTTTCAGTTGGATTATCTATGGATTGCAAGCCGTGCTGATGACTCTGGATCAAACCCCGCCCCCGCCACCCCGGCTGCTTGTGGCTCACCCCAGGTCCCATGGCCTGTACCAGGTGCAGCTGAACAGGGGCATGTTCAGATTCCACAGGGACACGGATAAATAGATACAGAGACGGACTTCCCTGAGTATCCCCTGCTTCCCAAGGGCTGTGCCTGTGACACTCGTCAAATAAATCCCAACTGTGATCTTGTGGGAGTTATGATACCATCAGCCGACCCGGCTCGGTCCAGCCCTCGGGCCCCAGACCCGTTTGTCTTGTCTAAATAACCATCACCACCGGAGTCATTCCCGCTGCCAGGCCAGACCAGACCCCTCCAGTAAGAGTGGTGGCCATCACCTCCTCAGAAGCTCAGCTCCCTTCCAACCACGACAAGCTCTCTACTACCCGCCACCTCCGAGTGCCCACCACAGTGTCCCCAGGCTGCCTCGGCAAGGCACCATGACCTGGTTCTTAAAACAATAGAAGCTTACTGACTCACAGCTCTGGAGGCCAGAAGGTCGAAGTTCCGGTCTCGTCGGGACC
>NW_028092771.1:0-693 GCF_014824575.4 Sturnira hondurensis
ATGAGCACATATGTATTAAGCTTTTGATGGAAGCTGGGTGCTAGATTCTTTAGAAAACATAAAGAAATAGAAAGCACACTCCAAACTCCGCCCCCCCCCCAAAAAAAGCTTGCAGCTAGCTGCATAGAGAAGGCAGAAAACACATAACGTGACACAGAGCACTGTGTTGGGGGTTCGATCAGAAACGCTGCCGGAATTCAGAAAAAATAGAAACTCACATAGGAGATGAGGCTGCACGAGTCCCTTAAGGATGGACAGGGTGCGCGTGTGCAGAAAAAGCCAACGGACGGTTTTATAGCGAGGATCCAGTGTGACTTACTTGTCCCGCTCAGGGCTCAGAGCTTCAGTCATGATGAGTTCATTCATTGATTCACTCACTGAACGTTTACTGGTGCCTACCTATGTGGGCACTAGATATTGCACGTATAAAGGGTACAAAGATGGAAATAGTCCTGGTAGCTAGAAGGCTTAATGTGAGGGTTCTTGAAAAGAATAGGCATTTTTTAAATAAAGGAATAGGCATTATATATGCCCTCATTTTGATGATAGGATGGGGTACACGTAACCAATCAGCCTAAACTGGTACTGTGACTTTAAACACACCTTCCATGGCATTGATATTTAGCACATGTTTTGAGAACCTACCCCGTGATAGGCACAAAAGGTAGGTGGAAAAATCAGACATGGGCCCTG
>NW_028092772.1:0-925 GCF_014824575.4 Sturnira hondurensis
CGCCATTGTGTTTAGATGCGAATGAACTGACCCTTTAGTGGGGCTCTGTGATAACGAAGGGCAGGCAAACAGGGAAATGAGAGACAGGACTTCAGAGTGAGCTCTGCACTGGAAGCAGTGTTGGGGGCGGGGGGTGGCTCCTTGAGCCTGGGCAAAGAGTGATGCTGGACACCTGGGGTGGAAAGAATGATGGATACAAGAGTGCACATTAGGAGTCAAAGAGGGAATAAAAGAAGAATGGAAGAGAAAATGTGGAAAGCAAAAAAGGAAGCTGAAAAAGGAGGAGGCAAAGAAGCTGGTTAGTTATTCTCCTAAACACACCAAAGCTCTGACTTTAGTACTGTCCACAATAAAAGTGAGAGGAAACAAAACTATTTCACAGTTGTAGGACTCGCAGATACACTCAAGTCAAATACCTAGACATAGACACATTTTTTAAAAAGGCAAGAATACACAACAAAACAGGTGACAGAGAGGTAGGGAAAGCAGGAAAGGGAATGAGAGAATATATTGGCTTAAGAAAGAAGGCCATCAGCACAATGGCCATGAGTCACCGTTTATAAACCCCACGAAAGTCTAGGGCTTGCCCTGATGGTTGGCTCAGTTGGTTGGAGCATCATTCCATACACCAAGGTTGATTCCTGGTTAGGACACAGGGCTAGGATGTGGGTTTGATCCCAGGCTGGGGCACGTGGGGAGGGCAACTGATCAATGTTTCTCTCTCTCTTTCCATTCCTCAATCTAAAATCAGTCAACATATACTCAGCTTAGAATTTAAGAAAAAGTCTAGGGCTTAACAAAAACTATGAAATATAGAAGAATGGACTATAGAGATCCTTAGGTCAACCCTTTATGTTCTACTTGCAGACCTTTAGGGGCTTGTGGGAAGTGCCCAGGTCAGGGAGGAAGGAAATGGGATAGAATC
>NW_028092773.1:0-885 GCF_014824575.4 Sturnira hondurensis
CCTCACGGAGACCTTGGCATTTCAGCATGAAGCACAACTACTAGGCAAAGAATGCGTCTAGGAAGCAGGGTAGTGAGTGGAAAAGCAAGCAGAACTCTGGAGCCTGACCACCCCCAGAAGCAGAGCCTGAGACGGAGATTCCAGTGAAAATAGCGTGTCTGAGAGGCGACTGCAGGAAACATAGGTAGGTGCATGAAGATGTGAGAAAAGGAGGATAGAAGGACTTCCGCCAAGATGGAGGCATAGGTGGAAACACTGTGCCTTCTCCCACAACCAAGTTTGAACACAACAAAGGTTTGGAGAACAAGGACACACCCAAAGACCAGAAAACTGAATTATACGGAAGTCCGACAGCTACGAACCATTCAACGGGGACGGTAAGAGAGGCAGAGCCAGCAGCAGAGCAGGGTCGGGAAGGACAGACCTAGGAGCGCAGGCAGCCCGGAACCAGTCGGGGTGCGGGGCAGACGGACCGCGGTCGCACATTCGCGCACAGTGAGACGGACCACGCAGGCCCCAGGGGGCGAACCCAGTGGTGGAGGGTTGACGGCGGTGGCACACTCACGTGCAGTGCAACAAAACACGTGGGCCTGGTGACGGTGGTGGCTGCGGCGCCGGTGGGGGTCGCGGCGGCAGGCGGCAGATGGGAAGCCATTGTCCCTCTTTGACCCCGCCCCCACATACAAGGTCACAACCCAGCGACTGAGTTTCCCTGCTCTAGTGAACACTTTAGGGCTCTGATCCTGCTACGGAACAGGCACGAACAGCCCAAAAGATGGCACAAGAAGAACTCAAAGTCCCAGAGCCAATAACTCTAAGCGAATGAGAAATTGCCAGCCTCTCTTCTTGAGCACAATTCAAGACACTATTTATCAGGATGCTCAC
>NW_028092774.1:0-1081 GCF_014824575.4 Sturnira hondurensis
AATGCTTTCAGAAACCTGAAGGAAAAATATTTCCAGGCAAGAGTTTTATACTTGGACAAACTATTGATCAAATTCCACAGTAGACTAATGTCACCTTCAACAGGTAAAATCCCTCAGGTCTGTACTTTTTCTCAGGAAGTATAATGAGAGAGTAAAACCGTGGAAGAAATACGTTAAGTTGTAGGAAACACAGAAACAAAGAACGAAGAGAGGGAGAGATCCAGGATAATGGTGAAAGCAGATCTCAAGACAGCATCTCTGACAGCAGATGAAAAACGCAATCTGCCCTGATTTGAATGGGTTGAAAGCTCTGGGAGAGATTTATTCAAAAGATAACACTGACAGAAAAGTTCACGAGTTATAATGTACTATTGGGAGACCCATGCAGTTCTAGCGGGTTGCGGTTGACTTAGCAAACACAGAGAACACAAGGCAATTGTTCACAAAATATTGTGCTGGAAAAGTAACGATATACAGTATTACATATGGCTGCCCTGGTGAATCACATTTTATAACTATTCATCATAAACACTGAATATTTAACTCAAATTATTATACTAACTCGATTTCCCAGCTTACATATCTGTGGTTGGAGGGAGGGGGAAGACAGCTAAACTTATTTTGCATGGTGAAAAGTCAAAAGATAATGCTCAAACCGAAAAATTAAGCAATGACAATACAAGGATGCTGAATGGCGACACAGAGACAAATGACAAAAGGTCCAGGAAGGAAGAGGAGAAGGGGTTGCCCAGGGCAACAGTTCCTCCTGACTGGCTTGGTCAAAGAGTTTGACTCCTAAGCCAGGTCCACGCACAGCTCTGATGAAAACTAAAACTACATTTGAAAATTAAAATTATGTTAATTAATAAAATTCTATGATCACACTTCAATGCTCCACCAAATATTTTCATGTACTTTAATTAATGGGATAGTTCAATGTCAGTTTACTTTTTGTAGTGTTAATAATACTAACTTGGCTCAGGAAATGTTAAATCATTTTTTAAAGATTTAGAAAGTCCCAGTTTCTACAAATATCAACTCCAACATGAGTGCTAATGAACGTGAGAGAGGAGCACTTTAC
>NW_028092775.1:0-1786 GCF_014824575.4 Sturnira hondurensis
GGGCAACCCCAAGGTCAGCTCACGTGTCAGAGTGGACAATGGTCACAGGGTCATGCTACCACATGTCACGCCCCCAAGGCTTGAGCAAAGAAATCCTCCAATTCAATGGGGTTTCAGGTCCTCAGAGAAGGATACAGTGGAGGAGGAATTTAGCACAGAGGAGTCTATGCCTGTTTATTGTATTCACCACCTGTAAAATGATGTGAAGCCAAAAAATGCACCTTTGGGCCCCAGGGAGCTCAGCAACCCCTTTAGCTATCTGGTCAAGGGGACAACACGGCTGAGGCCACAGGCAGCATCTGGGGCTGGGCTGGGCTGCACGAACTGCCCCTGCCTCTGAGGAGGGTATAAATGAGGAAAACAAAACAAACGAAATTAATTCCCTGGCCATTCGAAAGAAGTGGCCTTGTCCAGGAGTCCCCAGGTTCCACCCTCTCTCCATCTTTCATTTCAAGTCAGGCCTCACCTCTGAGTCCTAGGCTGGTGGTTCATGTCCTCATTCAAATCTCTGACTGCTGGGGAGTCTCCTACTGGCCACCTGCCTCTACTCTTGTTCCTCCTCCCCATCATTCCCTGGCCCCTCTGTACTGTGGATGACACCCCAGGGCCAGAACTGCTGTGTTTCACATCTCCTGGTGACTTCCCTGAGCACGGCTCGCAGGCTGCACTGTGTGATTTAACCCTGGGCATCTGCTCCAGTCATTCCCTCTCTCTCGCCTCTGTCTCCCTTGCAGGGGGCTCCTTGCACCTCTGTGGGCTATAGCCTCTCGGGGCTCTGCTGTTTTGCCTGGAGTATGTTTGTGCACACACTCGAGAGTGACTACCTAAGTGAGCCTCGTGGTGGGGCTGGGGTGCAGCACCGAGTAGACAGAAGGGGCTTTACCCTTTGTAGGACGCACCAACTGGTGAGGGGGACAGCTATCAAACCAGTCTCCTAGCAGTAATTGCATCGTTAAACATGGTGGCACGAGCATGAAAGGGACAAGAGAGAAGCAGACCAGGATTCAAGGGTGTGACATCCTAGCTGAAACCAACGTAGGAGGCAGCTTTGGGTCAGCGTGTGAGCTTGATGGAAGCTTTCCAGGACCCCCAAGCTCTGAGACAGGAGAAGACTGGCAGGGACCACGCAGAGGCCACTGCATTGCCCACATAGCGGGGTTTACTCGGTGCCAGGCTCTAGCCTAAGGACGCCGAATCCTTGTAAAATTCTCCATGGTAGGTGCCTCTGTGGCGCAGAGGAGCTAGCAGCGTGGTGGGCTTTGAACCCAAGGCGTCTGGATCCCAAGCTCGTGGCTTAATCACTGTGTGATCTTGCTTGGCCTGGTCAAGGCCTTGAAAGAGGCCTTTGTGCCTGCAGCTTAAACCAGTGAGCGAGCGAGGTGAGGCTGGAAGGCAGAGAGGAAGCCTCGTCAACTGCTTCGGGGGTGACAGGGTCCAATTTGCATTTTAAAGTGATCTGTCTGCTTGCCTGGGAGGGCAGTGGGTGTGAGGGAAGCTCCGGTTGGGAGCGAGGAGAAATTGTGTGCTGTCACTTCCTAGTTTAGGTTAAAAAAAGGGGATGAATGGATTTCCCTTCTTTGATCCCCTGGTTCCCTCCCACTCGCCCCTCAAGCCCCAGCGCAGGCGTCACTGTCTGTCACTGTCTGTCGGGGCCCTTCCTTCCTCCACGCCCTCGAAGCTCCTCAAGACCAGGGAGGTGTCATCTCAGCAGGTCCAGCATCTCTCTGGTCCCCTATGTACCGTGGACACGCCCGTAGGTTTTAAAAAGCTGGAAATAAATCTACAG
>NW_028092776.1:0-914 GCF_014824575.4 Sturnira hondurensis
TGCTCAACTCAGGGAGTCTACTTGGCTCCACCTCTGTGAACCTTCCCTAAGAGGGCCAGAAAGCTCTCTCAAGGCTACAGGCTGGAGGAATCATAGGGTTCTCCTTGTCTGTTTCACATTTGCAACATGTATATGCCTTGGTACTTCCCTACAGATCCACGAACTTTGTCATCAGCCTTTCTGACACTCATCTTCTCAGCCTCAGCCTCAGCCTCAGCCTCATCCTCTGCCTTTCCCCACAATGCACCTTATGGTTTAGTCACACTGGATAAATCCCATTCCATTTTCTCCACACCTTTAGCTCATGCTGCTGCCTCTGCTTGGAAGGGTACACTCCCCTTTTCATGTGGCAAACTCCAAGTCAACCCTCAAATCCCAGAGCTATCAGAGCTGCTGTGAAAACTTCCCTACTTCAGCCCCCATCAGACGTCTTCCTCTGTACTTCTGTAATATTTCATTCATACCACCAATACAATGGATCCTACAATATTACAGTGATATGTGTCTGTGTCCCCAATTTGCTTATGAATTGTTAGAAGAAATAGGTCCTTTCTTTTTGTATAGCTGATGCCTTATAATACACAGTATGTGTTAAATAAATGATTCTCGAATGAAACATAAATCCACTTATTACAAAGTAGTTACCATTTTTCCTGACCCTCCTGTTAGCCGTATATGCTGCTTCCTCATTCCTTTCCAGATTTCTCTCTGTTTATTCTCTTACTGAAAGCCTTGTAAGGAGCTCCAACTCCTAGAAATTCTGCTCACCTTGGAATCGCTTCAGCATTTCCTTCATCAATGGTACATGGCACTCAGTCTTCACCTGGAAAACTTCAATGGAATAGTCTACATCCTGGTTCTCACTCCTAAAGAAAGCACAGAAGACAGCTCTTCTTAATAGACAACTAGGGCAG
>NW_028092777.1:0-1188 GCF_014824575.4 Sturnira hondurensis
ACCTCACTCAGAAAGACTAAAGGAAATGTAATTTATGTACAAAGTGTATATTTGGATATGTATTGATGCCTTTTAGTTTTTCCAATGATTTTTACACTATATTCCTGCCACCAAGGCCTTTTTAAATAAGTTCAAAAAAAAAAAAGAAGCATTGTCTTTGTTCTTAACTGTTGCGGCGTCTTCTCTCTTGGAATTGCGACTACAGGTGTCCCTAGGACGAGGTCAGGAGACCCACCTCAGGTGGCCTGCCAATGCCCTCTTACCTTCCTAAAGCAGTGGTGGTGTCCTTGACCACTGGGCCCTGGTGTCTGAGTACAGACTTGGCTCATTTCTCTGCTGCTGGGTCCATGGGACATCAGGAAGGGGGCCCCAGAAGGCCAAGTGCCCCAAGGGCACCACCATGAGGTAGGAGTCTGTCTTGGCCCCAGTAACTCAGGGGAAGTCAGGCTCATCAAGTCTGATCATCAAGCGTGTGATCTCCGAGGCTGGAGGGAAGGTGTTTTGGACAAAGAGCTTTGGGTTGGGCCTGGAGGGTAGGGTGGATTTTTGATGGAGCTCGGGGTGTTTGAGCAGCAGAGTAAAGGGGTCATGTTTACATCTCAGAAAGACCACTTAGGTGGCAAGTGGAACAGTGGCAAGGTGAGACCTCAGGTAGAAACACAAGTCACTGGCAGACTGGGGGGGTAATAGGCATGCCAGCCAAGGATCCTGATGAGGAAGGGCAGAGAGCTCTGAGGTCGCAAGGCAGGGTGACCTCACCTAGTACAGAATCGGGGAACCAGTTCTTGAAGCGGAGTTGGTGGGACCAAGTGGGAGAGTTGGGGCAGACGGTGCTCTGGGTGGAGAGAGCCACAGGTGCAAAGGCAGGGACGCTGGACAGACAACGTGGGCATTCCAGGAACAGAAAGGAGTCACCGGAGCAGAGGGCCTGAGAATGGCTGGAGGTGAGATGGAGGGGGAGGTGGGGGCCGTCAGCAGGCTGTTGACATGGTGCTGCGCTGAAGGACTGAGTGAGGGCACAAATGCAGGCTGGGTTCTGCTTGTCCAGCCCTGGTCTCTGGGGCCAGGATTCATCCTTCTTCTCACAGACTTACGGAGTTGGGGGGGTCAGGGGAGCCCTGACCAGAACCACATTATGCAAGGGTCTGCCCACCTGCTGCGAGGAAGTAGCCTCCCTGAGAGGAGCTG
>NW_028092778.1:0-824 GCF_014824575.4 Sturnira hondurensis
ACCCCCCCACCCAAGCCAACTTCCATTCTTTTTCCATATTTTCTATTCAGGTGTCAGCTTAAACATCTTATTAGCGAGCTCTTCCTTGACTTTTCCAGGCTGGCATGTGTCGTTGCTGCTTCCCTCCTGCATGACGTGTCTCTGACTGGTAGCGTGTCCCGTCATTGCGATCTGTTAACTATTCGGGCAATTACTTGTTTACCACGAGATTTCCTGCTGGATCGTAAGATGCTGACAGTAGTACTGTATCTGGTTTGCCACTGTGTCCCCAGAGCGTGACATGTAATAGATGCGCTGGGAATATTTGTAGGGTGAATAAATGAACAAATGAGTGCTTGGATTACTACTAGATAGAAGAAAAAAGGGGTTGCTACCATTTCCTGGAGACCAATACATTGTTAGCTCAAACTGCGCCCCCCAACCCAACAGTAATGATAATGGTTATTCAGAATATTTAAAAGCTAGTTTAAGCTTGATCCTCATGGAAAATTTAATTTAAAAAGAGATAATGAGGAAGAGGGAGTGTGATTATCACTATATTTCTCTGCAGTATGCAACAATGCTTCCCATCTGTTAAGCAATCCCGGTAATTTTTTTAATTGATGCAATTCAAATTTGATTGTGATTGAGGTTGAAGGTATGTTTGTATGTTTATTGGATATTTGTATTTCTTTTTGCATGAGCTGCTCAAATTAGAGGAGGAAAACTACTTCTTACAACACTTGTAAGTTTTTCTGACACTGGAGATCCTCAATATTTCCACGTCATGGACAGTATCACTACCTGTAACCCCTTCTATCAGAAATACCTTTTCAAAACCAGAT
>NW_028092779.1:0-664 GCF_014824575.4 Sturnira hondurensis
CTGCCCCTCATCCCGCAGGTCCTAGGGTGTCCTCCTGCCCTCCCACTCTGTGACAGAAGCATGCCATGGAGAGGTGCCATGGAGAGGGGCCAGGTAGTGAGATGCTCTCCTTAGTATCTGTAAAATTGACACAGCGGGTCGCCCTGGGCAGAGAAGGGCTGGAAGGAGTTCCAGAGCGTGCATCCTTGGGCACCTCCTGAGTGCTTGATGGCAGAAAGTGCCCCAGGGGATGGGCTGACAGGACAGGCCTTGGAGTGTGGGGTACAATGTACCTTCTCTGAAAGTGCCACAGAGGTGAGCAGGCTGGTGCTGGCCAGCAGCCAGCTCCTTTCCTTCTGGCCACCCCCTCCACTGGATCATGACTGAAAGGCGCCTGTGCACCACCTCTTGTGCCTGTGCTCCCCAATGGCTGGAACCTCAGTCGCAACCCAGATGAGGGCCTGAGAGCAGGTAGCTGTCCATCCACAGCCAGGCACACATCGTTTGCTTGCACTCGTTAGTGACTTGTGTGCTTTTGGGGTGTTTAGAATTGGCAGCATCGTTCTCCAAGGGGCAGGGATGTTGAGGTATCCCTGCTGTGTGCCCCATGGGAGGCCCGGGGGGCACTGCCGGTGGTAGGGAGGGCTGTGTGGCAGGGGGTGACCCAGGATACCTAGAAGGAAAT
>NW_028092780.1:0-534 GCF_014824575.4 Sturnira hondurensis
AATCTGTTGGTCGCTTAGAGTTATCGGCTCTGGGACTTTGAGTTCTTCTTGCGTCATCTTTTGGGCTGTTCGTGCCTGTTATGTAGCAGGATCGGAGCCCTAGGTGTTCACCAGGGCGGGTAATTCAGTCGCTGGGTTGTGATACTGTATGTGGGGGCGGGGCCAAAGAGGAGCAATGGCAGTCTTGTCTGCCGCCTCTCACCGCCGCTGTTGCCACTGCCACCACCGCCACAGGTGCTGCAGCTGCCACTGTCACCGGGGCCCACGTGTTTCGTCCCACTGCACGTGAATGTGCCACCGCTGTCAGCCCTCCACCACTGGGTTCACCCCCTGGGGCCCGCGCGGTCCGTCTCACTGTGCGCGAATGTGCGACCGCGGTCAGTCTGCCCCGCACCCTGACTGGGTCAGGGCCACTTGCGCGCCTAGGTCGGGGGATCTGTCCTGCCCGACCCAGCTCTGCTGCTGGCTCCGCCTCTCTTACCGTCCCGGTTGAACGGTTCGTTGTTGTCGGACTTTTGTATAATTCAGTTTTCT
>NW_028092781.1:0-927 GCF_014824575.4 Sturnira hondurensis
AATATTGGCAAATGGTAGAGCTGTTTAACATGCCCTATGGCAGGACTTCCCACCGATACCTCTCTAATGGTTGAGAGATATTAAGCAGTGGGACTGAGAAGGCAAATCTCTCATGGTCCATTTCATCAGGGGGAATGGTTAAGAAGCAATCCTTTAAGTAAATGACAATATGAGGAGATCGGGGAAGATGGCGGTGGAGTAGGACAAAGGATTTTGCCTCTCTCCACGCACCGGAGAAGGACCTGGCTGATCTGCAGAAGAGCACAGCAGATGCCAAACTGGGACCCAGCATATAAGAAGGCAGGACTCCAGAGACTGTAGCGGACACTGAATGACCAGAGGTTGAGGAGAGGAGACGACCGCAGATCAACAAGGTACCAGCGAGCAGCACAGAGGCGGTGGCGGGGGCCCCCTGCCAGGCCAAGCCAGGGCCCAGGCCGGCCCCCCAGGTCTCTGAGAGTTGAGGGTGNTCTGGGAGAGAACTGGTCACTGGCACCACCCCTGTCTGGCAGGGCGCAGATTGGAAAACACCATAAGAGATCGGTCTGCCAGTAGTGGCAGAGAGAGGAGTGGGCATTTGGAAGCAAACTAGACAGCTCTGATAACCCGTGGAGTCAGGTTGCTGGCCTGGGAGAACTGAGAGTTGCCAGAGCACTCCCTGCTTCGAGGGGCCCGTGCCTGCCTGCCAGCAGTCCCGGGGAATCTTGGGCTGCTGTCAGGGCCTCCAGAAGTGGGTCAGTTGCGAGCTCCATCCCTACTCAGCTGGCACAGGCCAGCTCCATCCCTGCTCAGCTGGGGCAGACTAGGAGACACTGTGAGTCAAGCATTGATCTTCCGCTTGACCGGCTTCAAGTCCAGCGCCTTCCCGTCCCCGAGTGGCCCGAGCCATCCTCGGTGCCTGCTCCTTCAGCCACGCACGCCTTCCCG
>NW_028092782.1:0-611 GCF_014824575.4 Sturnira hondurensis
GTATATGCACATATAAAATGTTCCAAAATTGGTTGTGGAGATAACCATCACCAAGTAGTTGAATATATTAAAAACCAATTAACTATATATTTTATTTTTAAGGTTTCGTTTATTTATTTTTAGAGAGGGGGAAATGAGGGAGAAAAACGCTGAGGTGCTGCAACCCAGGCATGTGCCCTGACTGGGAATCAAACTGGCAACCTTTTAGTTTTCAGGCTGGCACTCAGTCCACTGAGTCACACCAGTCAGGGCAACTGTATCAAACTGTACAGTATGTGAACTAAACCCAAGGAAAATTAATAAAAATATGATGAGCAAACAACAGATTTAGGAAAATAAATGTGGTGATAACATCTAAGAAAAAGAAAACCTGAATTAGGAAAACTAGAAAGAAAGTCATTTACACAGGACATAAGTTATTATCTAGTTTGGGCTGGAACTCATGTAGCAGTTAAGATTATTTTCTTGTTCATGAAATAAAACAGTAGCGAACTTCAGGGAGAGCACAGCACGTAGGGAACACCCCAGCTGATGCTAGGACAAAGAGACCTTTACATGTCAAGGGCGGAGAGAGAACCTGGATTTAAGAAAGGATGGAGGGAAGGTGATTC
>NW_028092783.1:0-680 GCF_014824575.4 Sturnira hondurensis
AGGACTGGTGTGGGAGTGTCTTGTCCAACTGAGGGAGGAGGACTCATCTGCTGTGGCCAGGGGACTGGGCTCAGTGACCATGTGTCTTCGACGACGCCCCATAACTACTTTGTCTTCCTTCCCAATCGTGGGCACACTCTTGGGTGAAGACATGTTGAGAAGAATTGTATTTGCGTGGAAAACAGTTCCTATTGACACACTCTGATGCAGTTTCACTCGTAGAGCACAACAGCAGGGGCAATAGGGGATGATGTGGGGCCCCAGAGTTGGTGGGAGCTGGAGATCCGGGCTGACAGAGGGATCCTCAGTTGTCCTGCAGTGGGCGCTAGTACAGGCCCCACAGTCAAAGCAGGGACCTGGACCACAGATGTAAGAGTTATGTGAGCAAGCAGTGAGGGACAAGAGCAGAGCCAAGGAGGCCCCTGTCTCCAGAGCTGCCCGGCCCCAGCTCTGCTCCCATGTGGACACGCCCTTGCCCTCACCCCCTTCCCTGTTGGTCAATGCCTGTTCTTTAGGTTTAAAGTTCTGATTCCTTCCCTGGGCCCAGGTTGTGTAGGAAGGCTGAGCCTCCCTGAAAACTCTTCCGATTTCACACAGCACCCAAAGCTGTGGTCCAGGCTGCTTGTGTGGCAGCAGTGGGTGGTCTGCCCCCCCCCCCCAAAGAGCTTCGGCAAGAATGG
>NW_028092784.1:0-525 GCF_014824575.4 Sturnira hondurensis
CTCAGGATTCCCAGGCCATTGGCACCCCTGGGGCACTATTTCAGGGCTGGCTCGAGAATCCACTGCATCATGGGCAGAAGTCTCAAAGATGTCCATTTTTCTTGCTTCCACCCAGGGTTTATGTTTTCCCCAATTCAGACCTCCAAATCTCCCTAAATTATCTGCTTATATCCCTTTCCCAAAAAGCATAGGTGCAATTTATGCTTTTGGGGAAAGGGATATATACCTGAATAACTTTCTAAGAAAAGCACAAGCATCTAAGAAACTAACACTTGTCACTCACCTCTTAGAGATTACTTATCCCTCAACTGTGACCAAGGGGAATTTCTGGCTCCTCCCTCACTTGAATCCTGGGAGGAGGATTCAAAGAATTCAAATTTTTTGAATTCGAAGAATTCAAATCCTTGAATTCTTTCTAGAGAGATATCACACTGCCTTTTTCTTTTAATACATTTCTGTAGTACCTATAAAATAAATTCTGCTCTAAATCCCACCCTACTTTTAATTCTTTCCTCTGGAGCCGGG
>NW_028092785.1:0-624 GCF_014824575.4 Sturnira hondurensis
GAGGACTACCTGGCTTTTGGGTGCTTCCTCTTGCCACGTGGCTTAGGAAACAGGAGACTTTGCTAGGAAGAAAAAGGGTGCAAGGACTTTTGTTGGTGGGCCATGAGAAGGTGCCACATGGCTTTATATTAATTGGAGACTGATGGTGCAGAAGCCTGAATCATGGACTGCAACTTTTCCTGAGATACGGTACCCCAGAAAAGGGCAGAGGGAAAAGGAAGGATTGGGTGTGTTTGTGGATGTTTTAAGGAACTTTGAAATCTTTATGAAGATATTAGGTCACTACTTTAAGTCTGTATAGCTTTAAATAAACATTTGTTTTCCTTTTCATAAATCTCTGGCATTGAGAAGCACCCTTCCTCTGATGGCGGACAATGCGAACCTAGTGGGGGTACTTTTGGTAATAGTATATTGTGCCCCCCCACCATCCCCATTCTCTAACAATCTTTTTTAAAATTTTTATCTAACTCTTGTTCAAGTACAGTTTTCTTTCTTGTATTCCCAGCCCTGTCCCCCCCCCAGTGCTCTCCACCTCCCTCCCATCTCCGCCCCCCACCTTAGTTATTGTTCAAGTGTCCTTTATACTTGTTCATGTGAGTGCTTCCCCTTTTCCCCTGTGATTCT
>NW_028092786.1:0-866 GCF_014824575.4 Sturnira hondurensis
GTGAGGTTCTTGTTTTCCCCGTTTTGCCCCCTGTCAGGACAGCACTTCTGGGCGGGGGGGCGGGGGGGCGGGGGGGCGGCGCTTCAACCTGGTTTGACAGACAGTTCTGCACTTGGCCGTGAATTCCTCAGCCATTGTGTCAGCTGACTCAGTGTCCCTATTCCACTTGCCCAAAATTTTTCCTAGCTTCTTATTACCCTGTCTCATTTATACCTTTACACGTGTATGGCGTGCTGTGGAGTTGGCTCCCACTCCTGGCGAATGAGTGCTGTCCATGCTGTCCGTCCTCACAGTCCCCTGCCCGGCTCCTGTAGACTCACCTCTGGGGCTTCTTTTATGGAGTCAGTCCATCTCGTAGTCGGTCTCCCTCTTTTCCTGTGGCCTTCTGTTTTCCCAGCATTACCGTCTTTCCCGAAGAACTGGTCCTCTCAGGATGTGCCCAAACCAGGACAGCTTTTAGCTTTGTCACTTTTGCCTCCTGCGACGCTTCAGGCTTCAGTTGCCCTAAGACCCACTTGTTCGTCGTTCTGACAGGCCAGTGTATCCTAGAGCTCTCCTCCAACATCATTTTCCAATGAATCGTTTTTTTCCTGTCGGCCTTCTTCGCTGTCTCCTTTTCACATCCTTACACAGTGATCGGGAATAGGAAGGTGCAGAGGGTCTTCATTCGGTCTCTAGTGACATACTTTGCTTTCTAGCTGCATATAAATATGTAGATAGTTAGCCGTGCAGGTATGGACAGAAATATCGGTGTCTTGAAAGGAACCATGGGAGAGATTCTTAGATGTTACCTAATTCGGTATCTATCTTTAGGCTGGATTAAATATCCTTCTGAATCTGTGCTCTGTCTCGGATTCCAAGTCATT
>NW_028092787.1:0-671 GCF_014824575.4 Sturnira hondurensis
TGTTGGGAACTGGCCTGCCCCCCAGGCATGTGCCCTGACTGGGAATCGAACCGCGATCGTGTGGTTTGCAGGCCTGCACTCAACCCACCAAGCCGCACAAGCCAGGCTGGGTGGCCTTTTAAAGGACATCCTGGGCTGTTACTCAAAGAAGGGGAAGAGTTCGCTGAGGAGGGAGCGTGGCTGTCTACCCAGGGAAGCCTCTCCCTCTCACTCACTGGTGCTTGTACATTAGTACCTCGGAGTAGGTTTGTATCTTTCCCCCTGCTCCCCTCTCTAAGAATGTTATCAGTCCTTCTTTTGAAATAACATATCTGTCTTTTTTTAATGTTGCCACATAATCCACACTGGTATTGACTTTCGATTCCTTGGCACTAGTCATCTTGCCTGTGGTGTGAGCTCCACGGCCCAGGATGTCCTGACTTGTGGGTCTTTTATTCTGTCATGTCTTAAAAAAAAAAAAGCACAGNTCATGTCTTAAAAAAAAAAAAAAAAAAAAAGCACAGGCAATTTTTCTTTTTACCTAAATGATGTTCAAAAACTTGTCAGATTTCTAATGGTGTCATGAAAGGTAATGTGGAGAGGATTTTTTAAAAGCGAGAAATGTGACTGGATTTTAGGGAAAATTATGTATTGTGTGACTTAATTTTAGAACTCATAATTTGTTTATTGTA
>NW_028092788.1:0-695 GCF_014824575.4 Sturnira hondurensis
ATAGTTCTAGGTTCCCAACTCAGTTCAATCCTGGGACAAAAGACCAATGTCCCAGCTCAGAGACAGGCAGGGGAACAGACGCCCTCGCGCCTCACCGTCCTGTCCGAGTCCCGCCCTCAGTGGCTAGGTGTCGCCCCACACATGCGAGAGGGCAGTCTCCACTCAGTCCCCAGTTCAGACTCTACCCTTACCCAGAAACAGCCTCAGACACACCCTGAGTGCTGTTCAGCCAAATATCTGGCCTCCCCTGCGGCTCATACAATGAACCATCCCAGTGTGGACACCCCAGTTTCAACGGTGGCCACGTGCAGCCCAGGGTTGGCCAGTCAGCTGTTCTGTGGCTCAGGCATTGAGTACCCTTGGATGTTGGCACAGTCTCAAAACTTTGGTATGAGGGACAGGGGTGACTCAGGCCAGAGGGTCCTAGGAAGCACAAGTATGAGGAACGGTCCCTCCGGAGGGCAGAAGTGGCACGCCCTGCGCACAGCAGTGGAACACATCCGAAGCTGGAACAGTGCTGCCGTCAGTCCCGCTGCCCTTCCCACAGGCGCCCCTGAGACCCCCCACAGCCAGCGGCTGGCCTGGGCCCTGGCTCCTCACCCAGGTCCCCCAGGCTGTGGGGAGAAGCGCTCCATCGTCTTCACACAGGTCACTCCCTCTTGACCACGTGGTTCCCTCCACTCGGCCTCATGAGG
>NW_028092789.1:0-699 GCF_014824575.4 Sturnira hondurensis
GATTCAGCTGCAGCCCGGGAGGCCTCAGAGACGCAGGTGGATGGAGATGCCGATGTGGCTCCCACGAGGCAGGACAGAGGGCTGGGGAGGTAGAGCGGGGTGGGGAGATTGTGGGAAGGAAACATTTCCATCATGACTGCAAGACGAGACTTGATTCTTCATCATTCACTGAAGAGGCAGCAAGACACGGGGAAAGCACAGATGGGAGCCTTAGACCGACATTCAATCCTAACGCATCAGTTCTGCGGTTCTCCGAGCCCGAACGTCTTTACCTTGAATTTCAGAAGCTTGCGTGCACCCAAGATGCCATGGTACCAACTCCTCCTGGGAGGCAAGGACTCAGTCTGTTCACCTTTCTTCCCATTCTCCTAAGACCACACTTTTCGGAAGGTTCGCGGCTTTGGTTTTTTTATTGTCTGCTCCATGTGTTTGGCCTGAATTTTGGGTTTACACTTTTATTGTTTGCCAGCATTTTCTCCTCCCAACAAATACATCGTTAAGGAAACAGGCTGAGTGGCTTTAGCGTAATTATGAATAAGAGAGAAAACACTCACACGGGGCTGAAGAGGGACTAACTTGGTCCTGATGCTGAGTTACCTTTGATTACCCGTCACGTGTTCATACCAGGGATGAGGAGGGTCCAGGGGATGCCCCCTCCCTTGCAAAGTTTATTAAAATGATGAATGAGGCTTTGGTGGT
>NW_028092790.1:0-553 GCF_014824575.4 Sturnira hondurensis
ATCCTATTCAGTGGGTTATCTTTTCATTTTGTTGATGTTTCTTTTTCTTTGCCGTGCAAAAACTTTTTAGTTTGATGTTGTCCAATTTATTTATTTTTTATTCCCTTGCCTGAGGAGGTATGTCAAAAAAATATTGCTAAGAGAAATATTTGAGAATTTACTACCTACATTTTCTTCTAGGGTTTTTATGCTTTTGAGTCTAACATTTAAGTCTTTAACTCGTGTTGAATTTATTCTTGTGTATGGTGTAAAATGGTGGTAAACCTTTTGCATGTATCCGTTTAATTCCCCCAACACCATTTATTGAATAGAATATCTTTATCCCACTGTATGAGGTCTTTCCAGAAAGTATCCAGCCATGTGCTATGAAAAATAGAGACATCACTGAAGAAGATACAAGATACAAAAAAAAAACCATTGTACACAGGACAGTAACACCTCAGTCCACTTCAAAATAGGCACCTTGGGACCTCACATGTTCTCCCACCATCTCTTCCACTGTTTGAAACACTCTGCAAAATTCTCTGTTGGAATCGCCATGAGCTGCTCCATC
>NW_028092791.1:0-610 GCF_014824575.4 Sturnira hondurensis
ACAAAAGGCAACCATACATTGATACTTCTCTCCTTCTCTCCTTCCCTTCCCCGCTAAAAGATAAATAAATAAAGTCTTTAAAAATAAATAAATAAATAAATAAATAAAAACAATGGCTGGACATATTATAGACAGACTTTGGTATATGCATTGAAAAGATGTGAGAGGGCAGAGTTGAACAAACTCAAGACTGAGTTGAGACAATAGTTAAGATACTCTGTCATATATTATATGATTTACTGGACACTAAATTAGTGATGAGGTTTCTAATTTCCTTCTATAAAAGTATTCTCTAAACATTTTTGGGAGTTCTATTTATTTATTTTTATTTTTTAAAAATACATTTGATTGATTATGCCATTACAGTTGTCCTATTCCACCCTTCCCTCCCCTGCACCCTGCACACCCCTTCCCCACCATTCCCCCTCTTTCATTCACATCCAGGTGTCACAAGTTTTTTAGCTTCTACATTTCCCATACTATTCTTGTCCTCTCCCCTGTCTATTTTCCTTTTTTCCCAAATTTTTAACTTAATTATTTTTCAAGTATAGTTTTCTGTCTATTACTCCCATCCCATCCCACCCCTGTGCTCCCCCTCCCATTTCCACGC